>NC_134909.1:9569015-9611515 GCF_041734735.1 Babylonia areolata | reverse complement strand
CAGTAACGACAATAGTAAGGGGAAGACAGAAAAAACCTATAGAATGACAGTAACGACAATAACAACAATAATAATAAGGGGAAGACAGAAAAAAAAACCCTATAGAATGACAGTAACAACAATAACAACAATAGTAAGGGGAAGACAGAAAAAAACCTATAGAATGACAGTAACGACAATAACAACAATAATAATAAGGGGAAGACAGAAAAAAAACCTATAGACTGATAACACTGCAAGAATGGACAGAAAACCACTGGCAGAGACCCAGGCACTGACGCACAACCAACAGACTTGAAGGTCTTCTGTGAGGCGTCCCAATGACTCTTCAAAGAGTTGGAGAAGAAGAAGGAAGAAGAAGGAAGAAGAAGAAGATGACAAAGAAGAAAACGTATTAGAAGAAGGAGAAGAAGAAGAGGAAAAAGACATAGAAAAGAAGAAGGAAGAAGAAGAAATAGAAGAATAAGAAGGAAGAAGAAGAAGAAGATGACAAAGAAGAAAATGTATCAGAAGAAGGAGAAGAAGAAGCAGAAGAGGAAGAAGACATAGAAAAGAAGAAGGAAGAAGAAGAAGAAATAGAAGAAGAAGAAGGAAGAAGAAGAAGATGACAAAGAAGAAAACGTATTAGAAGAAGGAGAAGAAGAAGCAGAAGAGGAAGAAGACATAGAAAAGAAGAAGGAAGAAGAAGAAGAAATAGAAGAAGAAGAAGGAAGAAGAAAAAGATGACAAAGAAGAAAACGTATTAGAAGAAGGAGAAGAAGAAGCAGAAGAGGAAGAAGACATAGAAAAGAAGAAGGAAGAAGAAGAAGAAATAGAAGAAGAAGAAGGAAGAAGAAGAAGATGACAAAGAAGAAAACGTATTAGAAGAAGGAGAAGAAGAAGCAGAAGAGGAAGAAGACATAGAAAAGAAGAAGGAAGAAGAAGAAATAGAAGAATAAGAAGGAAGAAGAAGAAGATGACAAAGAAGAAAACGTATTAGAAGAAGGAGAAGAAGAAGCAGAAGAGGAAGAAGACATAGAAAAGAAGAAGGAAGAAGAAGAAATAGAAGAAGAAGGAAGAAGAAGACGGAGAATAAGAAGAAGTATTAGAAGAAAAAGATGAAGAAGAAGAAATAGAAGAAGAAGAAGAAGAAGAAGAAGAAGAAGAAGAAATGGAAGGAGAAGGAAGAAGAAGAAGACGAAGAAGAAGAAATAGGAGAAGAAATGGAAAGAGGAGGAGGAGGAGGAGAAGAAGAAGAAGAAGAAGAAGAAGAAGAAGAAGATAAAAATAAGATAACAAAAAGTGAAAAACTAAAGATAATTATAAAAATGCGCTTTTAAATACTTCTTACCCTTTGGCTATTTGGCATTTTACAATACACCTAGTATGAATAAGACACAGGAATAATAATAATAACAACAACAATAATAATGTGCAATAACAATACATCTAGTATGAGTAAGACAAACAGGAATATAATCTTATAAACTGGAATGGTACAAACCCCCAATAAAAACTGCTTCCCTAAAAACAGTGTAACATCACTCATGACACACTTCTCCCACCTCTTCCCCCAGCTCCATCCCCCACCCTCCCAACCCCCCCTCACACACACACACACACACACACACACACGACTGATGAGCACATATCTTTGAAGATTACATATATTCTGCGGAAGAAATCCACTCCAACAGGTACACAAAGCATACATACAAGCGCAAAAGGCCTGACTAAACGCGTTCGCTGATGCCGTTGCTGGTCAGGCATCTGCCTGACAGATGTGGTGAAACGAATATGGATTTGTACAAACAAAGTGACGCCACTGATCAGGCCATCTGCCTCACAGATCTGGTGAAACGTATATGGATTTGTACAAACAAAGTGACGCCTCTGATCAGGCCATCTGCCTCACAGATGTGGTGAAACGAATATGGATTTGTACAAACAAAGTGACGCCTCTGATCAGGCCATCTGCCTTGCAGATCTGGTGAAACGTCTATGGATTTGTACAAACAAAGTGACGCCTCTGATCAGGCCATCTGCCTCACAGATGTGGTGAAACGAATATGGATTTGTACAAACAAAGTGACGCCTCTGATCAGGCCATCTGCCCTGTAGATGTGGTGAAACGAATATGGATTTGTACAAACAAAGTGACGCCTCTGATCAGGCCATCTGCCTGGCAGATGTGGTGAAGCATCTATGGATTTGTACAAACAAAGTGATGCCTCTGATCAGGCCATCTGCCTGGTAGATGTGGTGAAACGAATATGGATTTGTACAAACAAAGTGACGCCTCTGATCAGGCCATCTGCCTGGCAGATGTGGTGAAGCGTCTATGGATTTGTACTAACAAAGTGGCGCCTCTGATCAAGCACATCTGCCTGGCAGATGTGGTGAAGCATCTATGAATGTGTACAAACAAAGTGACGCCTCTGATCAGGCCATCTGCCTGGCAGATGTGGTGAAACGAATATGGATTTATACAAACAAAGTGGCGCCTCTGATCAGGCCATCTGCCTCACAGATGTGGTGAAATGAATATGGATTTGTACAAACAAAGTGACGCCTCTGATCAGGCCATCTGCCTCACAGATGTGGTGAAACAAATATGGATTTGTACAAACAAAGTGACACCTCTGATCAGGCCATCTGCCTTGCAGATATGGTGAAACGTCTATGGATTTGTACAAAGTGGCACCTCTGAATCTGATCAGGCATCTGCCTCCCAAATTTATGTCATGCAGCGAGTATGGATCCCCCCCCACCCCCCCCCCCCCCTCCACCAAAAGGAAGTGACGCCTCCTTGAAAAACTGAAACTGAGACATACACAGACTCACCCTTCCGGCACCGCCTCACCTGACAAAATAGGACAGGTAGGTGTAAGGACAGTTGACAGCACCAAAGCCTGACAGGATGGCCATCAGAGTCACCCCGATCACGCCCACACGCCCGATACACTGCTCAATGGAGAATATGCCTGTTGAAGAAGAGAAATAATGTATCCATCAAATAATTTTTTTTTTTTTAATTTTTTTTTTTTAATAATTAAGAAATAAAAACCTGAACATGGATTCCAAAAGAGAAAAGATGCATCGATCAATTAAAAAAAATTTTTTTTTTAAATCAATGAAAAACCACCACCTGAACTGAGTTTGAACGAGAAAACATTCATTGATCAATAATTAAAATCTTCTTCTTTTTCTTTCTTTTTTTTTTTGTAAATAAAAAAACCCAAAACCCAACCACCTGAACTGAGGCTCAAAAAAACTGGATTATAAAGAAAAAATTTAAAAAAAGATCCACCTATCAATAAATAAGATGTGAGGAGGATATGAAAAGGAAAAACAATCCATCACTGCATAAGGCATGAAAGAAAACCACCCATCCATCAACAGATAAGACATGAAGAGGGTTGAAAAAGAAACAAAAGAAACGTCAATTAATAAGAAATGAACAGGGATCAAAAAAAAAGAAAAAAAAAAGGATCCATCCATCTTCTTCTTCTTCTGCGTTCGTGGGCTGCAACTCCCACGTTCACTTGTATGCACACGAGTGGGCTTTTACGTGTATGACCGTTTTTACCCTGCCATGTAGGTAGCCATACTCCGTTTTCGGGGGTGTGCATGCTAGGTATGTTCTTGTTTCCATAACCCATCGAACACTGACATGGATTACAGGATCTTTAACATGCGTATTTGATCTTCTGCTTGCATATACACACGAAGGGGGTTCAGGCACTAGCAGGTCTGCACATATGTTGACCTGGGAGATCTGAAAAATCTCCACCCTTTACCCACCAGACGCCGTCACCATGATTCGAACCCGGGACCCTCAGATTGACAGTCCAACGCTTTAACCACTCAGCTATTGTGCCCATCTGATCCATCCATCAATTAATCTTCTTCTTCTTCATTCGTTGGCTGCAACTCCCGTGTTCACTCGTATGTACACAAGTGGGCTTTTATGTGTATGACTGTTTTTGCCCCGCCATGTAGGCAGCCGTACTCCATTTTCGGTTTTCAGGGGTGTGCAAGCTGGGTATGTTCTTGTTCCCATAACCAATCAAACGCTGACATGGATTACAGGATCTTTAACATGCGTATTTGATCTTCTGCTTGTGTATACACATGAAAGGGGTTCAGGCACAAGCAGGTCTGCACATATATTGACCTGGGAGATCGGAAAAATCTCCACCCTTTACGCACCAGGCGCCGTTACCGAGATTCGAACCCGGGACCCTCAGATTGAAAGTCCAACGCTTTATCCACTCAGCTATTGTGGCTGTCCATCGATACATAAGACCTGAAGGGGAAGGAGAAAGAGACATGGATAGGGAGACCTCCGTGACAGCAGTCTGAACGGACCACAGCTAGCTGCCAGCTGCGTTCAGACAATCAGGCAGCAGAACAGAATATCACCAACAATCCAGCACCTCTTTTGGGACTGTCAGATTGTACAACAGTTTTGGACGGATATTGTATCCTTGCTGCACAACGGATGTTGCAGCTGAGCAAGATTAACATCAGGAGAACAGCTCATTTTGTTTGGTTGTACAAAAAAAATGTGAAGACAAGATAAAAGCTTAGACTTCATAATATTAGACTTCATAATAATGCAAAATTCTTCATCCAAAACATACACTTTCACTTGAGACTTCAGTTCCGCAGGATACTTAACAAAATGTATTGGTAGATGATTATGTCAGTTTTGTTTTGTAATTCATGTTATCCATGTGGTCCTGATACCTGTGCACTCTTGATGATATGTGTTGCAATGTCTTGTAATTTGTATTCTCAATATTTGTTCATTAAAACAAAAGAAAAGAAAAAGAATATCACCTTTGTTCTCAAAAGCCGTTCAAGAAGTATATGGATGGCTGACTCAATTTCAAATGATTGGAGACTTTTCACAACACACACTCACACACACGCACACACACACACTCACATATATAACTTTTTCATTGGTATGACAACACATATACAAAGAAACTCACACACACACACACACACACACACACACGTAACTTTTTTATTGGTATGACAACACACACACAAAGAAACACAAACGCCTACACACACCCACACATGTAACACACTATGACAACAAAGATACAAGAAACACACACACACGCACAAAACATACACACACACACACACACACACACACACAAAACATACACACACACACAAACACACACACACATTATTTTTTATTGGTATGACAACAAACATACAAAGAAAAAAAAACACACACACACATACACACAGTGACACACACACACACACACAGAGTGACACACACATTGACACACACACCACACACACACAAAACACAAATACACACACAACCCCCCCACCCCCTCCACACACACACACACGCACACCATACACACACACACACACACACACTCACACCACACACACACACAAAACACACAAACACATCACACACACACACACAAAACACTTACACACACACACACACAGTGACACACTCACCATGTTTGGGGCTGAGGATAGGGAAGGGGTCCCCAATCCTCCAGAACAGGTAGAGAATCGAACACCAGGCCCCAAAGGCAATCAGCACCCTCACGTGTTGTTTCTGGGGCACTGAAAACACAGGGACGTGAGCTGAGGAGGGTGGAAGGGGGGGGGGGGGGCAGAATGGTTAAGTATCAGTATCAGTGAGTCGAGTAACTCAAAGGAGGAGTCACCGCGTTCGGACAAATCCATATACGCTACACCACATCTGCTGAGCAGATGCCTGACCAGGCTGCGTAACCCAACACGCTTAGTCAGGCCTTGACAACCACACCCCCCCCCCCCACACACACACACACAAACACACATACTCACTCACCCAGACGAATCGTGCCAATGACATAGACAGCGATGTAGGACAGAACAGCTATGGGCATTAACAAACACTTCTGTTTATATACCAACAATGCTTTCCACACACACACACACACACACAGAAACACACACACAAACACTTACTCACCTAGAAGGATCATGCCAATAACATAGAAAGTGATGTAGAAGGGTTGAACCACTCTGAATACAAACACTACTGTCAACAATGTTTCTACACACACACACACACACAAAAAAAACAACCCAAAAACAACAAACCAAAAACAACATTAAAAAAAACCCACGCTCACTCACTCAGAAGAATCATACCAATGACAAAGAAAGAGATGTTGAAAGGCAGAACAGCTATGTAATGGGCACTAACAAACACTTCTGTTTTTATATTGACAATGCTTCCCACACACACACACACACACACACACATACTCACTCACCTAGACCAATCGTGCCAATAGAAAGTGATGTAGGACAGAACAGCTATGGGCACTAACAAACACTTCTGTTTATATACCAACAATGCTTTCCACACACACACACACACACACAGAGAAACACTCACTTTCTCACCCAGACAAATTGTACCAATGACAAAAAAAGTGATATAAAAATGGCAGCACCGCTATGAGCACAAACACTACTGTCTTTATATATATCAGCAATGCTTTCTACACACACACACACACACACAAACTCTCTCTCTCTCTCTCTCTCAATCACTCACCCACTCACTCACCCAGACAAACACACACACACACAAAAAACCACGCTCACTCACTCACTCACCCAGAATAATCATACCAATGACAAAGGAAGCGATGTTGAAAGGCAGAACAACTATGTAATGGCCACTAACAAACACTTATATTGACAATGCTTCCAACACACACACACACAAACACACACACACACACACGCATACTCACTCACCTAGACGAATCGTGCCGATGACATAGAAAGCTATGTAGGACAGAACAGCTATGGGCATTAACAAACACTTCTGTTTATATACCAACAATGCTTTCCACACACACACACACACACAGAAACACACACACAAACACTTACTCACTCACCTAGAAGGATCATGCCAATAACATAGAAAGTGATGTAGAAGGGTTGAACCGCTCTGAATACAAACACTACTGTCTTTATATCAACAATGTTTCTACACACACACACACACACACACACACACACACACACACAAAACACAAAAAAAACCCAAAAAAACCAAACAAACCAAAAACAAAAACAAAAACAAAAAACACGCTCACTCACTCACTCACCCAGAAGAATCAAACCAATGACAAAGAAAGAGATGTTGAAAGGCAGAACAGCTATGTAATGGCCACCAACAAACACTTCTGTTTTTATATTGACAATGCTTCCTACACACACACACACACACACACACATACACACACACACACACACACACACTCACCTAGACGAATCGTGCCGATGACATAGAAAGCGATGTAGGACAGAACAGCTATGGGCACTAACAAACACTTCTGTTTATATACCAACAATGCTTTCCACACACAAACACACACACACACACAGAAACACTCACTTTCTCACCCAGACAAATTGTACCAATGACAAAAAAAGTGATATAAAAATGGCAGCACCGCTATGAGCACAAACACTACTGTCTTTATATATATCAGCAATGCTTTCTACACACACACACACACACACACACACACAAACTCTCTCTCTCTCTCTCTCAATCACTCACCCACTCACTCACCCAGACAAACACACACACACACAAAAAACCACGCTCACTCACTCACTCACCCAGAATAATCATACCAATGACAAAGGAAGCGATGTTGAAAGGCAGAACAACTATGTAATGGCCACTAACAAACACTTATATTGACAATGCTTCCAACACACACACACACAAACACACACACACACACACGCATACTCACTCACCTAGACGAATCGTGCCGATGACATAGAAAGCGATGTAGAAGGGAAGCACTGCTATGAGCACAAACAAAATGGCGTACAGCCCCAGCTTCCAGTGGAAGAAGCGAGAGCTGAAAAACATGCATCACAATACACCGTTCACATCTGAACTGGCTGTCTCCTTCCTTCAATGCTCACTTCAAGCCATGCCACACGCTGTCTCTCTCTCTGTCTGTCTCTATTGTATTGTATGGTACTGTATTCTATTGTACTGAAAGGAAATTTTCTATCTAAAATTACGTTTAAATAACATACTTACCGTGACCCAACTAGTGCAGACTCCGGCAGGGGTCTGACATTCCTGTCCTGTGCAAACTACTATCCGCCTATGCGGAGAAAATGAGAGAACTACGGCCGATAACCTCCCGGAAGTAGGTAACGTCCCCTTTGTCCCCCTGGTTATCGCCCTCTTTTGACGGCAATATGCCATCAGCAGCGCAGCGAGCAGGGAGAACAGGAAGCGGGGAGGCCGGGAGGGTCTTAAATTTGGGTCACGGTAAGTATGTTATTTAAACGTAATTTTAGATAGAAAATTTCCTTTTAATCACACATACTTAACCGTGACCCAACTAGTGCAGAATAGCGCGACAAGGTGGCGGGCTAGCCTGTTCTACTGTCTATGTGCTGCGATAGCCTGCTGTGCAACTACCACAGAAGCGATGCCTCTTGAGCCATCATCCCGCAGGCGTGCGACGTCTCTCAGGTAGAAGTCGATGAAGGTGGCAGGATTTTTCCAGTAGGCGGCATCTAAGATGTCTTGTAGCCGTATTGAGTGCGCCAGGGCAAGAGAGGAGGACCACGCTCTGACTTCATGCGCTCTGGCTGAGGAGGCATCGAGTCTTAAACCTACGTCTGCATATGCACCTTTGATCGCATTGACTATCCATCGAGACAGCGACGTTTTGCTAATGTCACGTGGATGGTCTAGGTTCCAGCTAATGAAGAGGCGTCGCTTGGACGCTCGGAAAGGACGCGACCTTTTGAGGTATATGCGCAGGGCCCTGACCGGGCAGAGGAATCTATCCTCGTCATCATGGGCTAGAATGGAAGAGAGCGGTTTGATGAAAAGAATGGGAGAGGGTGTATCGGGAGTCTGATTTTTGGCAAGAAATTCAGGGAGGAACCTAAGTGAGATAGATCCGTCCGGCTCAAAGGCTATATCCTGTGTGACGCCACTGAGGGCATGGACCTCACTACAACGTCTGCCTGAGGCGAGTGAGACGAGAAAGAGTGTCTTCATTGAGAGTAGCTTGAAGGGAGCTATAGCAAGGGGTTCGAAGGGTGCCTTGCGGAGGTATTGTAGTACCAGAAACAGGTCCCAAGAAGGGGACCGAGGGGATGTACGTGTGTGGCTGAGGGAAGCCCCTCGGACTAATGCCCTGAGCAGGGGGTCATCTGAGAAAGAGGGTCCGCCTAGTTGCCGAAGAGTGGAGCTGATTGCAGCGCGATGGACGCGTACTGCAGAGGCGGAGAGGCCTTTGGAGGAGGAGAGGAAAGCGAGAAAGTTGGCGAGGTCCATGTTGGATGGGTGTGTGGGATTGACTGAGTGGGTAGAGCACCAGGAGAGCCAGCGATTCCAGTGTGCAGAGTAAACGCCTTGAGTGCCTTTGCGATGTGACCTGCATACGAGGTCGGCTGTGTCATCAGAGGCGCCTAGTGCTGACAGAGATTCCCGCACAGTAGCCAGGCGTGTAGGTTGAGAACCTCTGGGTTTCCGTGGGGAATGCCTGAGCGGGGCTGAACTAGGGAGTGTCTGCCGATGTGAAGGCGGAGTGGGGGGACGTGAGTGAGGTGGAGAAGGTCGGGAAACCACGGCTGTGCTGGCCAGTGGGGTGCGATGAGAATCAGGACGGCACTCTCCAGCCTTGCCTTTCTGAGGACTTTTCCCATGATTGGCAGTGGGGGGAAGGCGTACCCCGAAAGGTTGGACCAGCTGATCGACAGGGCGTCCACGGCCCAGGCCTGCGGGTCTGGGACTGGGGAGACGTATGTGGGGATGCGGAAGTTGAACCTTGTGGCGAAGAGATCCACATGTGGTTTGTGCCAATGGTCCCAGATCGGCTGAAGTGTTGAGTGTGACAGGGTCCACTCCGTCTGAAGCACTGTGTGGGATCTGCTGAGGTAATCTGCTAGAATGTTGAGCTTGCCTGGGACATGTCGTGCTGTCAGGTGGATGTTGTGCTCCTGACACCAGAGGAGGACTGTCTCCGCATGCAGGGACAGCTGGTGAGAGTGAGCTCCCCCCTGTTTGTTCAGATAACATGCTACCGTCGTGTTGTCTGTGCATAGCAAGATCGACCTGCGCGAAACGTGGGGGAGGAAGTGCTGGAGGGCAAGGGAGACCGCCTCCAGTTCCAGTTTGTTGATGTGCCATGATTGCTGCTGTGGGGACCAAGTCCCCGACGCTGTGTGGTTCTCCATGTGGGCACCCCAGCCCATGTTGGAGGCATCTGTGTATAGTTCTGCATCTGGAGTTGGGTTCGAGATGGGAACCCCGGCGTTGAGCCATTGCATGTCCATCCAGCGCTGGGTCGACTGTGAGAACCATGTGCCTAGAGGAATCTGGGTGTCCCACGTCTGAGAAGACTGGGACCACCTGTTCTGGAAGTGGCGCTGAAATGGGCGTTTGTGTAGTCTGCCCAAGGGGACCAGTGCAGCAAGAGACTCCATGAAGCCCAGTAGAGAGGCAAGCTCCCTGGCTGACGCCGAGGCTGCCTGTGATAGATGAGAAAGGAGGCTGTGTAGCCTGTGGAGGCGAGGCATGGCCGGACGTATGGTCATTGATACCGAATCGATCGCCATACCCAGGAATTCGAACTGTTGAGAGGGCTCCAGTTCCGATTTGTCTGTGTTCATCAGAAAGCCCAGTGCTTGGCACTGGGTCCTGACGAGGTTGAGGTGATGCTGGCAGAGGGCCTTGCTCTCTGCGAGGATCAACCAGTCGTCTAGGTAGACCCTCAGGCGTATGCCCTTGCTCCTGAGGGCCAAACATAGTTCCCTGACCACTCTGGTGAAGACCCACGGGGCTGGAGCCAGGCCGAATGGAAGGGCTCTGAACTGGAAGGACTTGCCTTCCCATGAGAAGCGGAGCCACTTGCGGTCCCTGGGGTGAACGAGGACATGGAAGTAAGCGTCTGTGAGGTCTATGGAGACTGCCCAGTCGCCTTGTCTGATGGAGTCCCTGATTGACGCAGGTGATTCCATGCGGAATGATTTGTGCTGGAGATATCTGTTTAGGGGCGAAAGGTCTAGGACTGGCCGCCATCCGCCGGATGTTTTGGGAACGACGAAAATGCGGCCGAAGAAGCCCGGGGAGAGAGGAGGAGCTTCTTCTATGGCCTCTTTGTGGAGAAGAGAGAGTATTTCGTCCCGCAGGGCTGAGCAGGCTGTGTCGCCCTGAGGGGGGGGGAAGGGAGGAGGAGAGAGAGTGAGAGGTGCCTTGGAGGAGAGCCAAGGCAGGCGGAACCCCGACCCTATCACCCGGAGGACCCACTCGCATGCTGGGAGAGACAGCCACGCTGGCATGTGCCTGGACAGGCTTCCTGCTGGCTGTTGGTGCGCGAGTGGCGGGTGAAGGGCGGGGGCAAGTCATTGGGGGTGGGCCGGAGTGGAGTTGGTTGCTGGCCTGCGTGGAGGGCGGAGTGAGTGCGGCTGGCGCCTGTACGGTCTGGGCTGACCCCTGGGTTGTGGCCTGGGTTGTGCTCTGGCGTTTGAGGTTGTGGATTGGCGCGGGCGCGGTCGGAAGGAGGTAATGTTGCTACGCCTTAAGGTGTAGGGCTGATGCCGTTGAGCATGCCGCGGGTGTGCCTGAGTGCGGAGAGGGCCTGCGCCGAGGGCAAGGTCCCTACCCAAGTCTGCGCGGCGTTTGATGGCCGCAGTGGGGAAGCCTTGACCAAAAAGGGAACCGTCGGCGGGAGGAAGCGCTCTGAGGGAAGCATGTTCTGGCAGAGAACGCACGTATGGAGAGTGGTCGAGCACAGCGTCCCTCCTGGCCAAAATCACGTTCATGTAGGCCTGCGCTTGTATATTGGCAGAGCGCATAAGGAGCTGGGCGATCTGCTGTACGAAGGGAGAGAAGACCGAGATGTCAAGGCCGGCTGGTGGGTCAGCTGGCGTTTCCATCAGTGCTGTGGCAAGGCCCGCCAGGAAGTTGTCTATGGCTGCAGTTGATTCAAGGGACAACCTTGCAGCTTCTTCCAGGTCCATCAAGAATCTGTCTGTCACTGTGACTGAGCGATTGGCCTGCGAATTGTTTGGGAGTAGTAGTAGGTCCTCCTGAGAAAGAGGCAGGGGCCTTTGCGGGATAGGACCCGGAGCTAACAGTGGGGGTTTTGAAGTGGGTCTGGGTTGGGTTTTTAAGAATTTGCCTCGACCCATTGCTGCAGGGAAATCGGGTACAGAATCAGAGGGGACCTCGCTGATGGGTTGGCCCCTGATGCGTGCCAGCGTACTATGCAGGGCATCAAGTACCATGGGCGACTGTGTGAGGGCATAGTGAGGGCCATTGGAGGATCTGTGGATGCCCATGATTTCCATAGCACCGCAGGATTGAGGCGTGCCCGGTGCATGAATTGTCTCCACCCTGTCTGGAGTGTAGGAAGCTAGGTGTCCTAGTGCTTCCTGCAGGGAAACCAACTGGTTTTCTTCTGAAGGTGGTTCCTCTGAGTCTGTGTCACCATCAGAAAAAGTCTCTTCAGTGGCATAGGGTGATGGATCAGGCTGTGTGCTGGGCACGTGGCCAGTGTGGCTGTCCTGGGTGCTCTGAGTGTGTCCTGCTGAAGTGGAGGGTAGCTGCTGGTGGGTGGCAGGGGGTGGTGGTATTGCATTAGAAGAAGGAGCAGAAGCAGGAGAAGGTGTGGCACCAGGAAGGACAGTGGAGCATAATTGCTGCAGCAAGCTGATAATGAGCTGCTGATTGTTTGTTTGAGCAGCTTGCTGTGAGACCGTTTGTGGCTGGGAAACAGCAGCAGCTGGAGAAATGGCAGATGTGGACATCACTGCATGGCTTGGTGGAACCGTGCACGCGCCTGCACTGGAGGCAAGGGGCAGTGACGGTGCAAGGGAAGTAACTGCGGCGGTCACCGATAAGGGGACCGAAGCAGGAGTTGCCTCCCTTGGATTGGAAAATCGTGACAAGGGGAGGGGTGCACGCGTATGGGCAAGCGTGTCCCCTAGTGGTCCACCTTCCTCCCTGCACAATGGGAGGGCATCCCTACACGCCACGGTCGCCAAAGGATCCGAGACGGTCGAGGCATGCCGCGTGGGGGGCTCGTGATCCGATGTCACGGCCGCCACCACGGACGCATCGCACGTAGGGCCCAGACTAGTGTGCGGATCCAGAGCAAGTGACTTGCGTTGTTTCCCCAAAGGGTTTGTGCAAAAATCCCTTGAGACTGAGGGCATGGGGAAAGGGATAGAGGAGGTCGACTCGGGTACTGCCGACTGGCAGAGCCGAGAAATCGCGGATCGCGACGAGTCCGATCGCGAATCGAAAAAAGGATTGTGAATGGCACCACTGACCTGTGTATTGGTAAGCAAACCTGTAGAAGTCGCCGGAGGAGGCGTAGTGGGTAGTGGTGGTCTGGAGTCGACCGGAGGTAGCGGAGGAAGTGGGGGTGGCGTAGGGTTGGCGTTGCTGAGAGCGGCAGAGGTAGAGGGCCCAGACTGATCGCGAATCGATTGCGATCGTGCCTTAATTTTAGCCCGATCTCCCAATCGGGCTACATAATTGTGCGACCTGTTTGAAGACATAATCGGACACAAAACAGAAACGCCAAAGAATCGATAGACAGGTAGAAAATGCGAAAAACTTAGCCGTATGAAGTGCACAGGTACAGGTGTCGAGATGGCTGCCGGAAAAAGAGGGCGATAACCAGGGGGACAAAGGGGACGTTACCTACTTCCGGGAGGTTATCGGCCGTAGTTCTCTCATTTTCTCCGCATAGGCGGATAGTAGTTTGCACAGGACAGGAATGTCAGACCCCTGCCGGAGTCTGCACTAGTTGGGTCACGGTTAAGTATGTGTGATTAAACTGTGGTTGTATTGTTTTGCACTGTATTTTGGGGGGTGTGGGGTGGGGGGGGGGGGTGTAGAGGGGTGTACACACACACACACACACACACACACACACACACACAAACACACTTACACATGCTTGCACACAAGCATGCATGCACGCACACACACACATGCACAGACACACACAATTGACATGCAGTTTTAACTTTCATCATTCCAGAACTGAAAACTGAACGTTCTTACTATGCTGGTAAAAATCGATCAATATTTCATGATTCCAAATCTGTTTTATACGCTTTAAACTCATCAGATTGTAAGAACAAGTCTAAGATCAGTCACACTGTACATCTTTTTGAGTCAGAAAGGAACGCATATTACTTGTTTTTTTTCTTTTATGAATGGGCTGACAGGGCTGCAAGAAAAGGTGCAAAACTCAAACAGGGTTCTACTGAACTTTATTTACATCTATCTGACCAAGAGAGCTACCGATTACTGGAACAAGCATCGTAAAGCAAAGTTAGGGAAATATACCAGCAAAATGGCAAAGTTTCAGTAATAGTAAAAATAATGTTTATAAACTGGAGACTATCTAACAGTCAGTTATGTACAGTAATTTACTCAGATCAAGGTAGATTTATGCATTATCAAACAGGATAAAACTGAACGCTTCTGCGACAAAGTTCAGCAAAGATGTGAAATGCAAATATTTGTGGAGAACTCCAGCAAACATGTAGTATCTGAAATCAATATCATTTTTAACAAACTTTTCGGAAAGTTCACTTGAATGTATTTTTGACAGTTTCAAGATGTTATCTGCTATTGCAGAGGGTTTGATGCACAGTTCAACAGAACATTTCTTATAATTGTTAGATGTTAGTTTTTTTCCTACCATTTTGCTTGTTTCTTTGTTTTCCCCCAATGTTCACACCCACGCACACCCACACACACACCCACGCAAACACACACACACTCTATCCCACCATTTTTCTCCCTCCCCCCTCACCCTCCCCTCCACCCCCCACACCCCCTTTTTGTTTTTTTCGTCTAAGTCTAAAATAACTTGAAGAAGAAAGACTTTAAACTGAAGACGACTACTACACACGTACAGGCACACACACACACACAAACACATCAAAATGAAAAGTGGTTGCAGTACTTCTTAAACAAAATCTTTTTTTATATTTTTCTTTCTTTTTTTTTCTCTTTTTTTTCCCAATAATTCAGGATTCTACATTTTGGTATTTGTAATAATCATGATAATAATGATACTACTATTAGTAATAATGATAACCAATTTGAAAAAAAAAAGAAAAAAAAAAGAAGATAATAATGATAACAATTGTATCTACACCGCAACTGATCAAATGATTTTTGCTCTAAAAAGCTTTACAACAACCGAACTATAAATGTATAGCTCCACCACTGCCCCTCCAGAAATAAAACACATCTGTTTCCTTCTTTTCTGCTCAGGGGTACTCACTCACCTGGAGTCCATGATGCCCAGGATTTCAAAGATGATCAGCTCAAACATGGTGCACGACAAGGAGAAGGTGACGGAGAACACCAACAGCACCACACTGTGATGCACCTGTCACCAACAGGGAACGTCAGTCAAAACAAATCAACACCACCTTCCGAAAACAGAGTATGGCTGCCTACACAGTACATGGTGCACGACAAGGAGAAGGTGACGGAGAACACCAACAGCACCACACTGTGATGCACCTGTCACCAACAGGGAACGTCAGTCAAAACAAATCAACACCACCTTCCGAAAACAGAGTATGGCTGCCTGCACAGTACATGGTGCACGACAAGGAGAAGGTGACGGAGAACACCAACAGCACCACACTGTGATGCACCTGTCACCAACACGGAACGTCAGTCAAAACAAATCAACACCACCTTCCGAAAACAGAGTATGGCTGCCTACACAGTACATGGTACACGACAAGGAGAAGGTGACGGAGAACACCAACAGCACCACACTGTGATGCACCTGTCACCAACAGGGAACGTCAGTCAAAACAAATCAACACCACCTTCCGAAAACAGAGTATGGCTGCCTACACAGTACATGGTGCACGACAACAAGAAGGTGATGGAGAACACCAACAGCACCACACTGTGATGCACCTGTCACCAACACGGAACGTCAGTCAAAACAAATCAACACCACCTTCTGAAAACAGAGTATGGCTGCCTACACAGTACATGGTGCACGACAAGGAGAAGGTGATGGAGAACACCAACAGCACCACACTGTGATGCACCTGTCACCAACAGGAGGAGTTTGTATTATACTCCATGTTTGGTGTTACATATACTTACCATGTCAAACTGATGCAAACTAGGCCTATCGGTTTGCTCTGCTTGGCCAAATTTCGCGCGGCTAACAGTGAAAAGACGAGCAGTGCTGGCCCGGTCCGCTCTCAGCCAATCAAACGCCTCTAAAAGCTATAAGCGCTGAATCATTCCTTTGGCCAAGGCTCTCCACGCCATCTTGTCAGGTTTACGCTCTGTCTCGTCTTACGCTTTTTTTGGCTATTAAGCGTATTCATTTGGCCTTATTTTGCTGCATGCGGCTTGTCTGTATTGTATTCTTACATTCTGTGTACTCGATTCGACTCGGCACCCTCGATTCGTTCGTTTTTCTCTACCTCTAAGTTGATCCTGTCTTTCCTTTCTCTGTTGGGGGTCGGATTTTCGCTGGGTGCCTAAGCGCGGGTTCCCCAAATCAACACCACCTTCTGAAAACAGAGTATGGCTGCCTACACAGTACATGGTGCACAACAACAAGAAGGTGACGGAGAACACCAACAGCACCACACTGTGATGCACCTGTCACCAACAGGGAACGTCAGAATGTGTTCCGGTGTTTGGTATTATCATCATAATGATAATAATAATAATGATAATGATAAGAATAATAATATAAACAAAACAAATATGAATATGGATTTAAAGATGTGAGACCACAGTTTCTAAAGATACGAAATATAAGCAAACACAACAGAGAGAGAGAGAGAGAGAGAGAGAGAGAGAGAGTTCTTCCACACTCACTGAAACAGAGTATACTTACCTCATAATCACGGAACAGCTGTTTCAGAAAGAACACCCATCCGCCTCCGAAAAACAGCACCTGCACATAAAATCAAAACTCACAAGTCAAATAAATCATAATGATGATGGGTTTGGTTTTTTCTTTTTTTTTTTTCCCTTCTTCTTGCTTGAATAATTAACTTATAAAATAAACTGGTTATCATAAAGTAGATTTTTTTTTTCCCCCCCAAAAGGTGCAACTTTTCATTACCCGCTCCTTGGGCTCAACCCGAGGGTGTTTACAGACAGACTCGGCAGGCTTCCCTGACATTTCGTTGCAGTAAAAGTCAGACAATACACTGAAACTGACCGGTTTTCCCTTCAAATTGATACACAATATATACAATGCCAGAAATACCGTAGAAGGTAGCTGACTTTGCTTGTGGTGTGTGCTTATGTGGGAACACGGAAAACTGTTTTAATGAAACGAACTGGACGCAGTGCTCGGTTGCTGGGTTGAGTGAACTCAACTTGCGAGGCTTGCTGGACAAGAGCGATTTTATTTTTTTGCTCCAAAGCATCTCTCTCATCCTTAGTGTGTCTGGCAGTTTGCATATACATATATATATCAACTGTTCACTAACTAGACGTATGTTTCCGCTAACTTTTGCCAGGGACAACTCTCTTTTTGCTGCGAGTTCTCTTTCAAATGCATTGCACTAGGGATTTTTGGTCTGTCAGCTAGTCTGATAAGCTAGCTCATACACCAACCCACCCACAATTGGCAGGGGAAGGGTTTTTTTTTTTCTTTTTTAATCACAATCACTGCCCAAGTCAAACCCAGCACCCTCGCTTCCCATGGTAAATATGAGGCAAGAGTTAAAGAGACTCCTTTGTTTTTTTTTATAATTTTTTTTAATCTCTCTCTTTCTCTCTCTCACTATAAACATATATATATATATATATATATATTCCTGATCAATGATATCTGTGGAAGAATCATTGAATCAAATGCAGAAACCAATCCCTCTTCTCTGTGTGTGTGTAAAAGAGTGCATGCACATGTGTGTGTGTGTGTGTGTGTGTGTGAAAGTGTGGGTGTGTGTGCATGCATGTGTGTGCATATGTGCATGTGCATTCACTCTGTGAGATTCCTCTGTACCTTGCAGTCCAATAGAAACAATAAATCATTTGGACCAACTGCTCTTTGCTGTTCAAACTAACCAGGTAAACCCATGAAAAACAAAACATGAACCAAGAAACTGAAGAAAAAGCAAACCATCATGCTTCAGAAGGAAAGGAAGCTGGCATGGGAATGTGAGGAGGAAGGGGTCTGTGAAATGATGATATATATATATATATATATATATATATATATATATATATATAATATATATATATTTATATATATATATGGATACTTATATAGCACCTATCCTTGGTCGGAGACCAAACCCTGAAGCGCTTTACAAACATGGAGTCACTCTTACAACAGCTTGTCTCCCCTGGATACAGCCGACTGAAGAGCTGCCTTTGGGGGTGCTTATCATTCGTTTCCTGTGTCATTCAGTCCGGTTTCACTCACAAACACACACACATACAAACACACGCTCACATAGACATGTAACCTTCTATGTGTATGACCATTTATTTTTTCTTTACCAAGCCACATAGGCAGCCATACTCCTTTTTCTGGGGAGTGCATGCTGGGCATGTTCTTGTTTCCGTAACCTACCAAACGCTCACATGGATTATAAGATCTTTAACATAGTCCTTGAACTGGCTGAACAGCATGCGCAGCATATATGCAATGTGTTGTTCCACTCCTCCAAGTCAAAGCGCTCGTTTGGCACCACTAGCCGATAGAAATCTTCCTACTAGGTGTTGCCAAAGTCATCAACTTGCAAGCATTCTTTGATCTCCTGGGGAAAGTCCTCTAATGATTGTGAATCATAAAATGTGTGAGAAAAGAGAACTATGGTCACCTCATGAATACATTTGATCTTCTGCAAGTGTATACATATGAGGGAAGGTTCAGGCACTAGCAGTCCTGCTCATATGCTGACCTGGGAGATCAGAAAAATCTCCATCCTTAATCCACCAGGTGCGCCGAAACCAGTGATCAAACTCAGGAAACTCAGGTGTGAATCAAGCGCTCTAGTCTAACCATTCGGCCACAACCACTACCAAAACAGGTGAAAAGGGAGAGGCAGCGTTGTCCACTCTGCTGACGCCCACACCAGGCAGTACTGATCAACTGTCCAGTTTGCCTTCTGGCTACAATGTCATCTATAGCAGAAAACCACATCACATTCAGTGCTCTTTTCCCTAATTCTCTCCTTCTTTTGCAATAGACTGGTGATTACAAAGTCATAAAATAAAGAATTACGCTACTATAAAGAGTGATTCTGTGAAGATGTGTCACGCACTGGTACATGTATGAGTGTGTGTATGTGTGTGTGTGTGTGTGTGTGTGTGTGTGTGTGTGTGTGTGTGGAAACCATTGTTCAATATAACAACAGGTATCAAACAGCAAATCAACTAACCATTCTTCTTCTTCCTTCTCCCACAACATGGATCAAACAATTTTCAACTTTGGTATTTGATCTCTTGCATGCATAACAAAATTATAATACATGTTCACATGTGAAGGGGGTGCTAGGGGGCTTCAAACAGGTCTGCATATTGGTTGCCCAAGGAGGGCAGAAAAAATATTTCCACCTTTAATCCACTACACACCAAGACGTGTACTGAACCATAGACTTTTGTATGAGATATTGTGTATGATTGAACCTAGGACTCTCAGGCTGAGAGTTCAGTACTCCTGCCACTCGATCAGCTACAGCACCCGTTACAGTTTACGAAACTGGGCACTATAAAAGTATAATTAGTATTTAATAAATTTCACCTAGAAAACGGGTCTGCTTTTTTCATGGAACGGCTGTGCATGACTGTATCTTCTGGATTTACAGGGACTGACACTGTGCGACAGAAATGGTAGGTGTGTCTGTAGTACGAACAGCCAGTTCAGTTGCTATCCACCAGCGACTCTAGATTAATTCTGATCTGGCAAAATCTCAAAAATGTGGCAGTCAGTCCGTATAAACAGTTATCGATGGGTCGCAAGTATTTGAAAAACAAAGTATCTGATAAAAGAAAAAGGATGGAAGTATATCTCTGTTTACCTGAGAAAATAGCATCAAACAAGAGTCGACCAAAAACGACATTTTGTTCCCGTTCCAGCGAAAGCTTAAAAGAGCAAAAACAAGAAAACGTTCATCAACACGAAAAACACGTCGATCGTGCAGACGCCGTCGTGTGGGCTGACATCTTGGTTTTGCGAAAACAAGGATTCGTTCGGAAAAGAAAAGAGAACATCCGTTTTAAAATGGACCGTACGAATATCCGGACAGCTGAGGCCAAGCGGCCTCCATGTCTGTTCTCCCGTGCCGCGCGGACTGAGAGTGCAGCTAACGCGCGCGCGCGCGCGCGCGCGTGTGTGTGTGTGTGCCGTGTGTGTGTGTGTGTGTGTGTGTGTGTGTCACGTGTGTGTGCGTGTGGCAGTGTGTGCCAGTGTGTGTGTGTGTGTGTGTGTGTGTGTGCGTGCGTGCGTCAGACGGTGCGTGCCGGCGTGTGTGTGTTTTCTTTCTTTAGTTTAACGTCTTTTCACTGGTAAGTGATATTAGACGCGGTGGGGAGACAGGGGGCAGGAGGGGCGTGGGAGGGGGTGAGGAGAAGAGTATTTGTGTGTGCCGCGCGCGCCGCGTGGGGGTTGGGGCAGGAGGGGTGTGGGAGGGGGTGAGTTGGAGAGTATTTGTGTGTGCCGCGCGCGCCGCGTGGGGGTTGGGGCAGGAGGGGTGTGGGAGGGGGTGAGGGGGAGAGTATTTGTGTGTGCCGCGCGCGCCGCGTGGGGGTTGGGGCAGGAGGGGTGTGGGAGGGGGTGAGTTGGAGAGTATTTGTGTGTGCCGTGCGCGCAGCGCGTGGGGGTTGGGGCAGGAGGGGTGGGTCCCGCGATGGGAAGAGGTGGTGCGGGGATGACTGACAAAGAAAAAAGAAACCTAACAAAAGAGGCAGACGTCAGTTAGAACCATGAAAGATTGAACTTAGCAGGCTGAACCAGAGTAAAGTATGAGGCCTAACTATTTCAAACACTGATTCCTGTAACAGGGTTAAGCATAATCATTCATAACAAAAACATAACTGACTTCAATCAAAGGTAGATATACCAACTACACTTTGATTCAAATGTTTTGTGATTTGTCGGAATAATAAATAATTATTCAAAATATCTTCCAATGACAAAATTCATTCGTGTTCAATGGAAACTTGTCAGTGAGTGAGTTTTTGAAAGACCAGTTGTTTTGCTGTAGGACACGCGACAACGAAGTATGTGATAACGTCTTTTCCGCATAAACACTGTATATATGTTTTTGAAAAAAATTGTACGAAGGGCATTCAAACGAAATCGATAATTAGACTTATGACTCGCCTTGACAGGGAGACAGATTCAGATAAATTATAGTATTACAAGAAAGCCTTGCGGTTGCTCGCTGTAACGTTCTACCTTTATACAGCGACGGTAATATCAAGTTGACAGTCGGAATCTTTTAACCCATTTTAAAGCCGATCACAAGTAAGAAACCTTTTCAATACAGTACAACACTCATGTCAATCTAATGGTTTCGTGAGAAGGGCTGATGAGTCTTCACAATTGCGTGCTGCCTTTCTGACAGCCTGATCTGCCCGCTCATTTGAAGAAATCCCACAGTGCGAAGGCACCCGAATTAAAGTTACATGTGCGTGTGTGTTGGTGAGTAGCAATGTGTGTGTGTGTGTGTGTGTGTGTTTTTAAGTCATACCTTCCTCAAATCAGAATTTCCTTGTGTTGCTCAGTTAATATTTTATTCAAATGGTTGCGAAAATGTCAGTACAACAAACAGTTAATCTGACAATAAATGGTTTCAGTCAGTGTACGTGTGTTGTAGTCGTCTTCAGTTTAATGTCGGTAGTCCCCCCCGGCTCGATTACCCCCATTTTCTCGATTGCTGTGTGTGTGTGTGTGTGTGTGTGGGTATGTGAGTAACAGTGTGTGTTTAACAGTGTGTGTATGTTTCTGTGTGTGTGTATGTGCGTGTGTGTGAGTAACAGTGTATATGTGTGTTTTATCTTCAGTTTAACGTCTATTCACTATAAGTGACGGAAAGGAGTCAAGTAGTGGATAAAGGAAAGGGAGTCCATGTGAATATTAGTGTAAAAAAAGTGTTCATGTTATGTATCAGAGGAAAGGTAGATTATTATAAGAAAAAGTCTAAAGAGATTGTAGTGTGTATTGAATGAGATGTCATGGGGGGGAGAATATGTATATGCGTATCAACAAGTATTAACCTACAACAATGTAAATATAAATAACAATATGCAATATATATATATATATATATATATATATATATATATATATATGTGTGTGTGTGTGTGTGTGTGTGTGTAACTGAGTGTATGTGTGTGTGATAACAGTGTGTGTGTGTGTGTGTGTGTGTGTGTGTAACAGCGTGTGTGTGTATGTGTGTGTGTGTGTGTGTAACAGTGTGTGTGTGTGTGTGTGTGTGTGTGTGTAATAATGATAATAAAATGCAGGCTGACATAGCGCAGTACCCCCATCTCATATGGTGCTCACCACGCTTTACAATTAAAAAAAATATAAATCTTAGACTAACTGTCATAAAAATATGTACAAAGTCAACACAGTCTCACATGACATTGGCTAAAATATACATATAAATTTAAGACTAAGTGACATGAAATATGTAAGTCAACACAGGCATCATCACTGTCTCAAATCACACAGGCCCAAATCACAGCAAAACAAAGCACATCATATTCAGATTCACAATAGTCAAAAATAAGAAAGGAAGCAGGCATCACGAAATACACACCAAAATCATCACAAATGCATGCAAATCAACACAAAGAACATATCCAGCAATAAAATCACAGCAAGCACATGCAGATGGAAAAAAGTTTCAGTGAGAAAAGTACCGTTTGAAAAGATATATTTTCAGTGCTCTCTTGAATGCAGGTGTTGGGGTGTAACAGAGGTGTGAGGGTAGTGAATTCCACTGCTTAGGTACGAATCTTTGGAATAGATAGTGTGCGCTTATCATCTGAAGAATGGAGTTGTCTGGATGGTGAATAGACAGAAAGTAGATCAGAAAGATAGACAGGACAAGAATCAGTGAAGAAATTGTGACAGAGGACTGAAAGTTTGTATTGTATTCGTGCTTGAATGGGGAGCCAGTGAAGGGAAGCGAGTAGGGGAGTGATGTGTTGATGTCTCTTAGCTTTGAGGGTGAGTCGTGGTGGAGAGTTTTGAACTTTTTAAAGTTTGTCAACACAGTGTTTGGGGCAGCCAGCAAGAAGAGCATTTCCATAATCTAATCTTGACAGAACAAAACAAAAGAATAAAACAAAGTCTTTGTGGTTTCTGTGGTTAGATATTGGCGAATGGAGCTGATTTGACGGAGTGCTGCATATGCTTGACCTACAAATGTAGCTGAAGTGTATGTCAAGTGTAATGTCATCTGAAAGCATGTACCCTAAATTGCATGCAGATGCTGAGAAGGGTATGTCTGAGGTTCCTACCAGAATATATGAAGGCTTAGGCAAGTCAGAAAATAAGCACTTTGAGTGAATGAGAAGTGCCTCTATTTTGTTATCATTTAGTGTGTGTGTGTGTGTGTGTGTGTGTGCGTGTGTGTGTGTGTGTGCGTGTGTGTGTGTGTGTGTGTGTGTCACAATGTGTATGGGGGTTGGGGAGAAGGGGTGAGCACATATAAAGAATATGTCAGAAATTCCAAACAATTGTACATGAAAAAAGTCAACAGTATCTGAAGTGTAATCACTGGTGACGCAATTATGAGAAGTTTTGGTGTTTTTTCCCCCAACTACAACAGTACAAGTATTACTTTGTCTCACAATTCTTGATGACGTTTTCACTTGAAGGTCAGTGTTTGATTGCTATAAATTTTGGTCTTGATCTACAGATAATTTGCAAAATAATACATGAATTCTTATGAACTGTTCAGTGTAAATGGAAGAACATTTTATTTATGCATAGGTAATAGATACATAGCAATAATAAAGCACTTATTGGCCGTCTTTTATGGAGGGGGAGACAAAAACAAAAACAAAAATAACCACCACCACCACCACTAACAACAACAACAACAAAAAACACCAAAACAAAACAAACAAACAAACAAACAAAAAAACAAAACAAAAAAACCCACCAAAAAACACGATAGACTGACAGCATTGCAGAAATGACAGGAAAATCATTTGCAGAGACCCAGGCTTTGACACACAACCAGAAGACCTGAGGGCATCTGCTGATGTTATGTGGCCATGCCAGTGCAGCCTTTTTTACGTTTTTTTTGTTTTTTTTAAAACTGATGTTAGCAGGTCTTCTTAAGGACCAATGTGCTGCCTGGTGAACAAATCTACCGGTGCAACACCCCACTGACTTTTCACATAACTGAATGTTACATGTCTGTTTGAGTGTGTATGCGTGCGTGTCTGAAATCTGACTGAATGACACAGGAAACGAATGATGAGCGCCCAGTGGCAGCCATCAATCGGCTCTGGCCAGGTAGGTTGCCTGTTGTGCAAATGACCCCGTGTTTGTAAAGCGCTTAGAGCTTGGTCTCCGACCGAGGATAGGTGCTATGATTGTAAGTATCCATATCAATCAATCAAAACTAAGGGAGAAGAAGAAGGAGGAGGAGGAGGAGAAGAAGAAGAAGAAGAAAAAAAAAAAGCATTGACGATTTCTGTAGTATTCCACTTATTACTCTGACACAGACAGAAATGCACATACACACACAATCACATCACATCACATACACACTCACACACAACCATTGCAGCACATGTTATCACCAGCGTAATAAACTGTCGATGGTGCACTTGAATTTTTTTTTTTTTTTTTTTTTTTTTTTGTAGCGACGCTCCCGGCATATATTATTGTCGCCGGGGTCTATACATGCCAAGGTGTGACAGGATATGCTGTGAGCGTCACGTCGGCATATTCTGTTGCACAATAACAATTCATACCCTGAAAATGCCCCCTCCCTCGCCCCCCCCCCACCCCCCCCCAACCACCTACACCCACCCCACCTTTGCCCTCGCGCAAAGAACAGTGGGTGAATGGGGGTGGAGGTGGCTGGGGGGGAGGGTTGGGGGGGGGGGGGGGGTGACAAAGAAAGAGAGAGAGAGGTGTGCCTTTCCAAAGTTCCAGCCAGTAAAGTTGGCTGGCTGGCCAGACGTTCCATGCTGGTCATCAGTGTGTGCAAACCATGACCCAGTTTCACGAGGGACTGAGAGGGGGTGGGGGATGACGGTGGCAGGGTGGTGAGGGTTATGAAGGTGGCGTGTTTTGTGCAGGCCTGCAGTGGTGAGGGTGGTGAGGGTGATGAGGGTGGCGTGTTTTGTGCAGACCTGCAGAGGTGAGGGTGGTGAGGGTAGCAGGGTGGCATGCTTAGTGCAGGCCTGCAGTGGTGAGGGTGGTGTGTTTAGTGCAGGCCTGCAGAGGTGAGGTCGATGAGGGTAGCAGGGTGGCATGTTTAGTGCAGGCCTGCTGTGGTGAGGGTGGTGTGTTTAGTGTAGGCCTGCAGAGGTGAGGTTGATGAGGGTGGCAGGGTGATGAGTGTGGTGAGGGTAGCAGGGTGGTGAGGGTAGCAGGGTGATGAGGGTGGTGAGGGCAGCAGGGTGGTGTGCTTACTGCAGCCCTGGGCAGGGACAGTGGCTGGTGGGAGGTGTGGGCCGGCAGTGACAGGTTTTCCATCATCAAGAGGAGCAACAATGGCCTGGTAATGTTGTGACAGCGTAGAGGTGCCACCCCTAGGGCCTCCCCCTCCTCCCCCCCACACCCCATGCCCCCAAGACCTCACCCCCCCCCCCCCCCACCTGTCCTGTGTCTGCTGTATTGCACTGACATGGAAACCAACACACACAGGTGATGACTTTGCAATATGAGAGGCACACACACTAGCAGACAGACTGAGAGAGAGAGAGAGAGAGGGTTGCAGATACAGAGATAGTTATTATTACTTTCTAAGGACTTCTCAATTTTGACTCATTTGCGTGTTTCGGTTGTCTGTGTGTGTGTGTAGGTGGGGGGCGGGGTGGGGGGGGGGAAGGTTGGGGGGGGGGGGGGGGGGGCAGGGAGGGGGACGAGGGTTGAGAGGGGGACGGGGTTGGTGGGTGAGTACATGCATATGTGTGTGTGTGTGTGTGTGTGTGTGTGAGACGGAATAATTTCAGGGTGATTCAGCAGACTTGGCGATCGAACCGTTCCCCTCTATTGTCAGTTTGCAGAAACAAGACGATTGCGTTTCAAGTTGACACGGAGGGCTCAGAGCTGGGTGAGGAGGAGAGGTCGGGGGTTGGGCGGAGGGGTTGGGGGGGGGGGGGGGGGGGGGCGGGGCGGAGAAATGGTGGACATGGTAAGGGGGTGGGGTGGTGGGGGGGGTTGGAGTAAACAAGGCAAGGTGGTGGTGGAGGGGGTAAAGGGGTGGAGATGGGGGTGGAGTGAAGAAGGGAAGAAGGAATGAACTAGTGTCTTACTGGTGCAGCTTGGAGACACCCCCTCCTCCCCACCCCTCGATCCACTGTCTTCCGCAAGGACAGACTGGAAGAACAGGCCATGCCTAAAGCCTTAATAATCCTTGGGGGAAAAAACAACAACTCCACAACAAAACGTTTAGAGTTCTGAGTCCCCCGCTCCCCCTCCCCCAATTTTCCAATTCATTTCAGTGACGTACCCAAACCAACTGCACAGTACTTCTGAACACACAGTTGGCTCCCTGCATCTGTCTGTCTGTCTGTCTGTCTGTCAGTCAGTCCGTCTGTCTGTCACTGCAGTGCAGTCTACATTCAATATGTATGAAGGTGGGGGGTGGGGGTGGGGGGGTGGGGGGTGAGGGGCTTTGAGGAGGTCAGAAAATTATTGATCGAGCCACCCCGTAATCTTAGTGTTGACGTCAAATCACGTTAATTCCACCCCCATTATCACACCTGTGAGGTAGGACGACACCCCTTTTGTGGGGACTTGGAGAGATATCACTGGCATGAACCACACACATTTGAGAGTGTTAGCCCCCCCCCCCCCAACCCCTCCTCACACATACTGACACACAGAGACAGAAAGAGGCATTGTGATTGGGGACAGACAGGCAGAGACAGGTCCACAGGTGATCAGAGAGAGAGAGAGAGAGAGAGGTGGGTGAGTGGGTGGGTGGAAGGTAGTGAGAGAGGAGTGTGTTTATTTGGAGTTTCCAGCCACTTGGCTGGCTGTCAAAACATTCTGTTCTTGTTGTCATTGTCCACGAAAATGACGACATAGTTTCACAAGAGGCCCAGAGACAGAGGGGGTGGGGATGCCCAGAGACAGAGGGGGTGGGGATGGAGGGTGGGGTGGAGATGGCAGGGAGAGAGGGTGAGGACATCTAAAGAATATGTCAGAAATTGCAAACAATTGTGCATGAAAAACGTCAACAGGGTCTGAAGTGTAATCACTGGTGACGCAATTATGGGAATCCCCCCCCCCGCCCCCCCGCCCCCCCCCCCCCCCCCCCCCCCCCCAGCTACAACAGTACAAGTATTACTTTGTATCAGAATTCTTGATGACGTTTTCACTTGAAGGTAAGTGTTTGATGGCTATAAATGTTGGTCTTGATCTACTACGGATAATTTGCAAAATAATACATGGATTCTTACAAATTGTTCAGTGTTAATGGAAGAACATTTTGTTTATGCATAAGTAATAGAGACATAACAATAATAAAGCACTTATTGGCCGTCTTTTACCATGAAAACTTAAAAGGTGGAACTCTCTTGACCTCTAGTTGAAAGTTTCATGGTGTTCCAATCATCGCCATGATGATAGATCTCCATATCGATAGATCTCCACGATGATAGATCTCCATGATGATAGATCTCCATATCGATAGATCTCCACGATGATAGATCTCCATATCAACAGATCTCCACGTCAACAGATCTCCATATCGACAGATCTCCACGATGATAGATCTCCATATTGATAGATCTCAACGATAGATATCCATACTGATAGATCTCCACATCGATAGATCTCCACGTCGACAGATCTCCACGATGATAGATCTCCATATCGATAGATCTCAACATCCATTGATCTCCGTCTAGAATAAGGATTTCATGTGGATACTGGGGCTGGAACTGGATGATGTAAATTATATGGACAGGAGTGATTTATCATTTTGTAAACGTGAACTGGCTTTTGCCTTCTCCACCCTTATTTCAATGGACAAAGACTTTAACTCCCTGTATAATGGTCCTGACTGACTCTAAATGCAGCTGTTCCAGTATGTTTGTTATTATATATCAGTGTGTGTGTGTGTGTGTGTGTGTGTGTGTGTGTGAGAGAGAGAGAGAGAGAGAGAGAGAGAGAGAGCATGCATAAAATCTCTCAGTGGAGAAGAGAAGGCAAGAGGCAATGTGTGGCGTACCTCTCACCTATGGCATCTCTCAAATTTCACCTGTGCATTCGATTTTGTAGCAGTGTAGCACACACACACACACACACAGAAACACACACACACACACACACACACAGAAAAAACATCCAAGTGATGTTTTTAACCTGTAGGCATTGGATGTATTAGTTGATGTAGGGAGTCATCAATGTGGAGATCTATCTATGTAGAAATCTGTCCATGTGGGGATCTACTGATGTCATCATGGCCTGGCTTCGCTGACGAAGATCTAGGAAGGGCGTTGTCCACGTCTGATGCAGGCACGCTCATGGCTGACAAGGCCAATGCGGGAAAAGCAGAGTCGGCCGCAGCGGTTGCAAGGGAAAGTCTGGTCTGGGTTCGCGGCTGCAGCGTCGTGGTTCTTCCTCCTTCTGCGTTTGTCCTCAAGGCTGGCCCTGCGGTTGTTTTCGAAGGAGGAGACAGCTTGGTGGATGGTGAGTCGCCAGGTCTCTCGATCAGCGGCTACTGCGGACCACTGGCGATGGTCAATGTGACAGGCACCGAGAGCTTTCTTCAAGGAGTCTTTGTATCTCTTCTTGGGTGCTCCTCTGTCACGGTGGCCAGTGGACAGTTCGCCATACAGCGCGATCTTGGGCAGGCGGTGGTCCTCCATCCTGGACACGTGCCCTGCCCAACGTAGCTGGGTCTTTAGCAGCACTGCCTCGATGCTGATAGTCTTTGCCTGCTCCAGGACCTCGACATTTGTGATGTAGTCACTCCAGTGGATGCTGAGGATGGTGCGAAGGCAGCGCTGGTGGAAGCAATCAAGCAGTCGTATGTGGTGCCGGTAGGTGACCCAGGTTTCGGAGCCATACAACAGGGTGGGCAGTACAACAGCTCTGTACACGCTGATCTTTGTGTCTTTCTTCAGGTGTTTGTTGTTCCACACTCTCTTGTACAGCCTGCCGAATGCGCTGTTTGCCTTTGCAAGTCTGTTGTCGATCTCCTTGTCGATCTTGGCGTCAGACGAGATGGTGCAGCCTAGGTAGCTGAACTGGTGGACCGACTTCAGCTCTGTCTCACCGATGTTGATGTGAGGAGCGTGGAATTCTTCCTGTGGGGCAGGCTGGTGGAGAACTTCCGTCTTTTTCAGACTGATTTCTAGGCCGAAGAGCTGCGCAGCCTCTGCGAAGCAGGACGTTATACGCTGCAGGGCCGCTTCTGTATGGGCGACGAGGGCAGCATCGTCGGCAAACAGAAGCTCTCTGATGAGTTGCTCCAGTGTCTTGGTGTGGGCCTGTAGCCGCCTCAGGTTGAATAGGCTGCCATCAGTGCGGTATCTGATGAAGATACCGTCGTCGTCGCCAAGATCTTCAGTGGCCTGTTGGAGCATCATGCTGAAGAAGATCGTGAAGAGGGTCGGCGCGAGGACACAACCTTGTTTCACTCCATTTCCAATTGGGAAGGGCTCCGAAAGGTCGTTGCTGTGTCTGACCTGTCCACGCTGTTCCTCATGTAGTTGGATGACCATGCTGAGGAATTTTGGGGGGCATCCTAGACGTTTCATGATCTCCCACAGACCTTTTCTGCTCACGGTGTCGAAAGCTTTCGTGAGATCGACGAATGTCGCATACAGTCCTTTGTTCTGTTCCCGACATTTTTCTTGTAGCTGTCTGAGAACGAAGACCATGTCAGTGGTGCCTCTGTTGGCTCTAAAGCCACACTGACTCTCTGGGAGATGTTCTTCGGCGATAGTAGGCACCAGCCGATTTAGGAGGACTCTGGCGAGGATCTTGCCTGCGATGGAGAGCAGAGTTATCCCCCTGTAGTTGGAGCAGTCCGACTTTTCTCCCTTGTTTTTATACAGGGTGATGATGACTGCGTCACAGAGGTCCTGTGGTAGTTTGCCTTGCTCCCAGCAGCAGACAAAGAGGTTGTGGAGTTTGGAGTGTAGTGCTGGGCCTCCATTCTTCCACGCCTCCGGCGGAATTCCGTCAACCCCTGCTGCCTTGCCACATTTCAGCTGTTCAATGGCCTTGACAGTCTCTTCTAGGGTTGGTAGCTCGTCCAGTTGTAATTTCACTGGTTGTTGTGGGATGCGGAGAATTGCCGAGTCTTGAACCGTGCGGTTGGCGCTGAAGAGGGCCTGGAAATGTTCCGACCACCTGTTCAGGATCGACGTCTTATCTGTGAAGAGCGCCTGGCCGTCTGCGCTGCGCAAAGGACTCTGGACCTGGTATGAGGGACCGTACACCGCCTTCAAGGCTTCGTATAAGCCCCGGTAGTCACCAGTGTCTGCACAAAGCTGAGCCCTCTCTGCCAGGTTGGTCCACCACCCATTTTGAATCTCACGAAGCTTGCGCTGGAGGTTGCTGCATATGAGCCGGAAGGTTGCTTTCTTCACCGGACAAGACGGTTGTGCAAGGTGAGCCTGGTGGGCTGATCTCTTCTTCGCCAGCAATTCTTGGATCTCCTGGTTGTTTTCGTCAAACCAGTCCTTGTTCTTTTTCGACGAGAACCCTAGGACTTCTTCAGAGGACTGCAGGATGGCTGATTTCAGCTGTGCCCATAGTGCTTCTGGAGAGGGGTCTGTGGGGCAACTGGGGTCTTCAAGTTTGTCCTGAAGCTTCGCCTGGAATTCAGCTTTCACTTCAGCTGACTGAAAGTTGCCGACCTGGAATTTCTTCCTAGGAGCTCCTCCTTTCTTTGGTTTGGGCTTGAAGTGGAGCCTGAGCTTGCTGCGGACGAGGCGGTGGTCAGTATGACACTCCGCGCTGGGCATCACTCGGGTGTGTAGGACGTCTCGTACGTCTCTCTGGCGCATCAGTGGAGATCTATCTATCCAAGTGATGTTTTTAACCTGTAGGCATTGGATGTATTAGTTGATGTAGGGAGTCATCAATGTGGAGATCTATCTATGTAGAAATCTGTCCATGTGGGGATCTACTGATGTGGGGATCTATCAAAAGGAATCCTACATTCAACAAGCAAGATTTCAAAGATGGGTCGGTGGATTTATTTGTTTGAATAGTATGTTGACTGTGTGCACAGTGCACAGAAACGTCAATGCTCAGAAATACGCCGACATTTCTGAGACTTTAAGACATTCCAAGCAACGTCCACATGGCCGTTTTCAACACGTCAGGTCTAAAACAGGAGTACAGAATGCAAAACTATGCTAAAATACAAGGTGAGAAACAACATAAACTGTATTGCATGACCTATGGAGTGCCCACATCTACATATCATTGATGATTAATCAATGGTGAATCATGAAACATACTTAATGAATTAGGCAGGGATTGCCTGCTAAGAACAGTTCACAGCCATGTTTAATTAAAGTTGACAAACTTCGCACCTCCTAACGTACAGCAGTTAAATCACAAAAATCTACAAGCTGCATAACATCTAAAGAAGCTCATGCACATACAGCGTCAAAACACGCACGTTCAGATGTCTTAAAGTGAGAATGTGCGTGTGCGTGTGTGAAGATAGAGAATTAGATAGATTGTGTCCCCCTTTGAACTTGTGTGTGAGTGTGTGTGTGTGTATATATATATATATATATATATATAGATAGATAGATAGATATGTATATATCTGTGTGTGTCTGTGTGTGTGAATATGGGCGCTGTATCCACAAGACCACCGCTCCACTCGGCACAGTTGACACAACGCCATGGGAGTGACAGCGCTAACCTGTGCACTGAACCTAACAGCGATGGTCCCCTGTGGACTGCCGATGCTGGATCTACGACGGACAAACCTGGGTGTGGCCGTGTATGGGGGAATCTAAATGAGCGGCGTGGGAGTAATGCCACTGAAACGGTGCAGATGACGGGGCAGCAAAAAACAAACAAAAACAAAACAAAACAAAAAAAACCTGTGCACTGAAACATGTAACCTACATTCACTGTCTGTACAGGTGGGGTGGGGTAGGGGGAAGTGGTGGAAAGGTAAGGGACACACAACCACCCTGTCTGCTTGGGGCTGCATGTCAAATCTGCATAATTTGATCCACAATTTTGACGGGGGTTGGAAGGCTGCCATTATCACGAGCTCAGAGTGTGCCTCTCTCTCTCTCTCTGTTTCTCTCTGTCTCACATGCACACACAGACATGCAAACATACACATGCACACCCACCACCCCACACACCCACAGACATACATACACACACTTGCACATGTGCATGCTCCTGCACATGTTCTTGTTTTTGCACAAATGTGCACAAACGTGCATGCATGTGGGGTTGATAGAGACAGACAGACAGAGAGACGGGTGGAGGGTGGGGGTGACAGCAGGAGGGAACACTGAAGGTGACATTGCAAACAAAGGCTGTAGCGGGGTGGATTGACGTCACAGCTAGCAACCGCCAACAAACAGGCAGGGCTGGTTGTGAAGTCCTTCATTCGGTGGCAGTTTCCTCAACAGAGAAAGACGTGTTTCCTGGTTCATCTGATTCTTGATCTGTGCACAGTGTGAGCACGGCGACTTTGGTGTTGGCAGTGGTCAGCGACACACGCCCTGTGGAACGACAACTTGGTGAGTGAGAAATAGTGTGAAAACTGGACATTTAGTGTGTGATTGTGGTCACCACAAATACTGTTTGACCTTAGCTTTGGGATTTTCAGAGAACATGAAACACTGAGATAGTGTATGATTGTTTTGGTTTTTTGTTGTTGTTGTTTTTTGTTTTGGTTTTTTGTTGTTGTTTTTTACAGACACTGAGACAGTTTCAGACATGATAAACTTAGTGTACAAGTAAGATATGAGATAAACACAGTTTTACGTTTACATCAGTGTTTCATTATGAAGGTGAGGTACTGGATTCAGTGAGTGACTGTTGTTCATAATTACCACATTTTATGATTACACCATTGTCTACAGATTGTGTGAAGACAGTGTACTAGATTTCTGGTCATTATCAGTAACATACTCAGTAATATTCATGTGTCATCGGTTAACCAGTTAGCTGCCTGCATGACGGATTGACCCATCAAAGTGTAGTTGTAACTGTATTGCCAACACAATGTTTTGACCCGTCATCGGTCTTTCTCGAATTTTCCGTCAGCCAAAAAGATATAGAGCATCGTAACTGTCATCCAACCCAGAAGACTTTATTTCAAACATGAATGAACATGGACACAGTCCTAATGCAGTACATGGCATGATGTGTGGCTTGAAATGTTGACCAACAGCCAGCTCAATCAGTGGACGATCACACACATGGCTGGCAACACCAGCTTCATCGGTCAACTTCAAGTAGTGTGTGGGTATATTGACCCAAATTATACTGCAGACACTGATTGTTTTGGCATTTACGCATATAGTGGTGAGACATGAATCACATAAACATGAAAATCTCCGAGATTTTTGTGTGGAGATTGGGGGACATGGTCAAGGGAGTGGGTGGGGAAACAGAAAAGGTGAGTACCACATGAAAGGCATGCCAGAGAAAGGAAGTGGAGGCGGGAGGAAGTGGAGGAGGAGGGAGAGAGGGGATTTGGGGGACTTGGATGACTGCACACATTTTGAACTTGTTCCAAACTGTGTCATCTGATAGTTTGATTGCTTTCATAGTTAAGTTCACAGCACCTTGGACGACTTTATGTAGTGGGTTTTCATTGTTTGCCAACTCGTTTGTGTTGTTAAAATTTTAATTAATTGTTTACTTTTCCCCCTCTGTTATGTATTTCTACTAACACCATGCTTTACACAAAAAAATATTATTATTGTTTTTTGGTTTTTTTTTTAGTATTGTGTAGTGTAGACCCTATACAGGGCGGGGACTGGATGTAAAAAAGCACACCAGTGCTTATCTATTATCCTCAAAATAAGAATTTTGTCTTGTCTGGTCTGCTGTTGAAACATTCATATTTATGTAGGTATGTTTTAAGCATCAAGAAATGTAGAAGTACATAGCTAAGATATGCTTTATTATTCAACCATATATACACAAAGTATAATCTGTACATTCCATACTTTCAGAATATTCAGTAGAATGATTGGTCAGTTTCATTTCAGGGCTTGCATACTTTTGACAATAAAATGCAGCCTGTGGATGTTTTGATAATTCATACCCATTTTCATGGAACATTATCTGACAGAGACACTTCAGTTGGAGTTATGCTTCCCTGACAGTGAATGGTTCAGACATCAAATACTGCAGGACCCTTTAATTGATAATTCTGATTTCTAGATACGAATTTCTGTCAGAAGTTCCCATATTTGTCACTCATGGAGTTTGATTAGTAAGATCACAACTCATAGTTCATATTGTAGTGTTATACTTCTTATCATCCCAAGCCACTGCTACCAAACTGAAATATATGTCCTTATTGTCAGTCTGTCCATTTATGGAGTGTTTTAGGCTTGGATTCATGACAGGATAACAATATCTGTATGGATCTCAGAACCCTGCTGCAAAAGCAAAATTATTACTCTATTGGTGCATTTCCTTGGTTTCATTACCGCATGGAAATGCCTGCATCTGGTGAGAAAAGCAAACTGTAGCGTCAGTAATAACGTAGTATTTTTCTATGTTTTTTTTTCTCTCTTTTCATCAGATTCACCATGGCAACAGGAGGACAGTCCCCTACCCCACAGTCCAAAGGTTCTGTGACGTCAGTCACGGACTGTCCCCACTGCGGGTCACTGTGTCTGGGTCCTGTCCTGTTGGGCTGTGGACACATCCTCTGCAGAATGTGTCTTCGTGACGAGCGGCAGCAGGCCGGCCCAGAGGCTGTCTGTAAGATGTGCAGTCAACACCTGAACCTCCCCAGGGACCAGCCCTTCAGCCAGATCGTCGACCAATTGGGGACAGACCCCGTCATGGAACAGCTGGTCCACCAGGCACTGGCAGCCCACACAGACATCCGTTGTCTCAATTGTGACAACAATCCGGCGACTCGTGTCTGTGTGGATTGCCATGATTTTTTTTGTGACACCTGTTCCAAGAACCATCTGCGAGGTCGAGCCACAAAGGACCACATTCTTGTAGTATTACCTCAGTCTTTGTTGAATGCTCCATCTGCTGCCCATGCCACGCCCAGACCCAGGTCTCCATCCATCCAGTCCACAACCTCACTGGACAGCATTAGAAATGACCCCCAGTCCAGTAGTAAGTCACGTAGTAAATCAAGCGGTGTGAAGGAGTGGAAGGAGTGGGTGGGGAAGGAGGTGGGACTGCTGCAGGAGGTATGCAAGGAGAATATGAAGGTGGAGACCACGGTGCAAAACATCGTGACCCTGGGACAGCAGCTTCTGGACAGGGTTCAGGCGCACCGAGAGGTCCTGAACTCTTACCGGCAGCACCTGCCTGGTCTCCACGTCATCCAGGGCACTGATCCCAACAGCTTCGCCATTCACGTCAGCGGTCCTGACGTCACCGTGCACGTACACTCAGAGTCTCTGGAGAGACGTCTGTGTCACATCAGGAGCTGTCAGAGTGACGTGAACAGAGTGAAGGATATCGAGTCACGCCTGAGTCAGCTGTTACACTCGGAAGGTCAGTGACTTGTGGAATGGGAAGAGGGGTGGGGGTGGATACAGGAGACAAGGAAGGGAGCAGGGTGGTCTACAGCAAGAGCGTGAATAACAATAATGAAGATGCAAAGGAAACTAGCCTGTGAGCTCTCAGTAATAACGCTGAATTAGGAAGTGAAATTGCATTGATTTGACTCACTGTCCAGGTTTTTTACTCCTCACTCCACTTGACCTTAACTATGGGTTTTTTTTGTTTTGTTTTTTTATGTCATGATAAACAAAGGTCTCGTGTGCAATACCCACTTTTATAGTAAATCACACACACTTGCATACAGAAAAGAAACGATCATACTGGGTGGTGCTGGACTGTGGCGATGGGTTCTCCACAGATGGCAGGCTGACTGGCAGATATCTATCTATCTATACACACACACACACACACACACACACACACATATATATATATATATATATATATATATATATATATATACAGACAACAGACCTCTGCAGGCAGATGACACTGAGATGGCAGGCAGGTAGATGAGACACAAATGGCAGACAGAGAGAGATGACAGGAAGATGAATTATTTGCAAAGTCGTCTTTCTTTGTTTCAAGTCCATTGAGGCTTCTGGTCCACAGTATCTTTCTGATCTCATTCATCCTAACATATCCTCACGCCAACTCCGCTCTTCTGCTGACATTCGTATGCTTAGGATCCCCCCTGCTCGAACCAAAACGTGGTGGCCAACGTAGTTTTTCATTCCAAGTCCCCTTTCTTTGCAATCAATTTCGTCACTCATCTTCGCTGCAGTCTTTCAAATCCAGTCTGAAGACTCACCTTTTCCCCCTCCTGGTTAATTCTCAACAACTCGTGCGTTTCTAGTATGAACTAAAATGACTATTTGTGAACGAGTGAGTTTTGATAGTTTCGGAATTTGTTAGTAGTATTTTTGATTGTGTACTATTTACGATTGTGTGCTATGACGTGTGTGTGTGTGTGTGCGTGCGCGTGTGCTTGTGTGTATCGTGGGCGTGTGTGGAAAGGTGGGGGTGAATAAGTTTTCATGATGTTTGATATCTTGTGTTAATTTTTTTCCTGTTTGATATTTACATATATTATTATATGTGTGTTCCGTTTGTAAACGCCTAGGGCTTATTTTCAAGATTATTGATAATAATGACGGACAGACTTGTCACAGACAGACAGACAGACAGCAGGAAGATGACAGACAGACGGGTAACAGATAATGACAGACATTACTTACTTATTATGAGAAACAAATTGATGAGAGATAGACAGGCATATGACAGATTGGTGACTGACACATAGATGACTGACAGTTGACAGACGGATTACAGACAGATTGATAACGGATTGATAAGAGACATGCAGATGACAGACATGAGGCAGACAGCTGGAGAGAGAGAGAAAGAGAGAGAGAGGCAGGGGCAGGTAACAGACAAGGGGCAGGCAGAGAGAGAGAGAGGGGGGGGGGCGGGGCTCATGCATGCTAAAAAGAAAAAAAAGAAAAAAAGAATTACTCGTGAAATAGGGTGCAATAATTTAGGATGCTAAAGTAGGACTTTACAACACAATAAATAATTCATTTCTTCATCAGCAAGTGTTCAGTCCAATGGCAAGGTCGGTAAACACGACGTCATAATGAATGACGTAAAAAATAAAACAAGACAAAACACGTCACCACAATGTTTCATCGGCTGTCCCTTGAAAAACAAGAGTGAATTTTTCTGTCTAAACTTCCGCAATTTTTTGTGTGTGCTGGTTTCTTTAACATGGTTTTCTGTCTTGTGTCATCAAATCCAAGAAAGTATGGATGAAAGAAAGAAAGTGGAAGAATGTGTAGATGCTGGTGATGTTGATGATGATGATGGTGATAATGATAACGATGATGCAAGTTTGTTTTTTTTCCCCAGAAAGGTGGTAGTGATGATGACATGGAAATAGAAAATGACATAAAAATGATGATGACGACGACGATGATGATGGTTGGGTTATTATTGTTACAGACCAACAGACCAGTGCTGATGCCTCCACCTCCACTACACCTGTAGCGTCACCCCCCTCCTCCATGCCCACCCCCACTTCAGCTCACCTCCCCTCACCCTCCATCTCCCCCACCACCCCCACACCACCACCCCTCTCTCCACCCACCCACCCTGCCACCCCCACCTTCACCCCACCTGTTGATGTGATGACGGCGGCACCACGGTGTGTGTTCAAGGCGTCACCCACAACAGCAGACGACAGAACCACACCCTGTATCCTTGCCGTTGTCTGTCTGCCTGACGACCGACTGGTCATGGCGGACATTGACAACAACAAGGTGAAGGTGATGGGCATGGCGCCCCCCCACACTGTGTCCTCTCTCTCCATTCCTGAAGGACCATACCGCCTGGCTGTGCTGTCTGACGGTCTGGTGGCCGTGACGACGCGGAAACCAGTCATCTGCCTGGTCAACGTTACCGCCAACACCGTTACTGTGCGGTCACGTGTCCGGACCAACAGAGTGTATGCCGGTATAGCCGGACACAGAGACGGACACATGATAGTAAGCTGTGTCAGTTCATCCACTGGTACTGCTTCCGTGGACGTGCTGAACAGACAGGGTCACGTGGTCACAACGGTGACCGACAGCACCAGGCTGACAGGACTGAAGTCACCTTGTTACCTGTTTGACACAGGTGATGGCCACGTCCTGGTGTCAGACAGCCTGACAGACCTGGTGCACCAGGTGTGTGTCCGTTCTGGCCAGGTGACCCAAACCTTTCAGCACGCTCAGTTGAAGTGGCCTCACCAGGTGTGTGCTGACACAGCCAGCAATATTTATATAGTTAGTTATGATTGTGAGTGTGTGTGTGAGAAGCAGAGGGGGTCAGTGGAGACAACTGGTGACGCCCTCTCTGCACGGTCCATCACAGTGTGTCTATCCTTATGGTCTTTGTCTGACCAGCTCTGGTCACCTGGTGGTCACGTGGCGTGGTGGTAGTGACTGTGTCGTTGTGGGATACACACTGTGATGGATCTGGCCGTTGATGTTTTGTCTGTTGGATTGTTTGATTCATGATTGGATGGATGGATGGATGAATGAATAGACTGAAAGGATGGTTGGATTGATTGAAGGATGGATGGACAGTTCAGTAGATGTAGAAAAGCAGATGTTGAGTAGTTTAGGATTAGGATTGTGGATCTAAATGTTTTATTTTTAATAATTTCCCTGTACATGCACGGATTGTGGTGTGTGTTGAAAGGTGATACATCCCCCACCCCATCCCCCCTGACTTCTTCATACGTCATGATATAATGACGTCAGTGCAGACATTAACACACATTACGTCACTCGCAGCTTGAACAGATTGTTGATGGTGGTGGTGATGGGGGTTGTGGCGGTCTTGTTATTGTTTTGTTTGTATCTGTTTATATATTTTTTTTTTTCAAGGGAACCTGGAAAATAAGTCATGCAGTGATAAAGATTGGCAACTGTTTATTCATTTGTCTTTATTTGTTTATTTACTTGTTTATTTATTTTATCTTTTCAAATTAGTGTTTGTATCCAAAGCCTGCCTTACTGTTTCAGTTGCAATCTGTGATAGTGTTTTATCTTTATTTTTATACGGATGAAAAAGTAAAACATTAGTCATTATACTATATATGGTGCTGTAACATTGTCCCAGGGATTTTTTTCTTCAGAGACATGAACATTGCTGAAAGCTATGATCAAACGTAGTGTGTGTGTGTGTGTGTGTGTGTGTGTGTGTGTGTGTGTGTGAGATAGTGTGTGTGTGTGTGTGAAAATATCGAGTCTGTGTCAGTCAGTATAATTCATGTGGCAATGGGAGACAACTTTGTGTTATGCAGATTATGTTTAGAGAAGCAGTTTTATTCAAACGTATGTATTTAATTAGGTGCTTGTGTCTTAATATGATCCATCTGTTACCATGCCATGACAAAAACTCTTGTCAACATTATGTTTGGATGGAGCATTGTTATGAAATTCATTAAGATTATGATTGTGAATATGATTATTATGATTATCATTATTACCTGCAAAACTGTCAATAAAGGCAGACTGCTGGATTTTCCAGTGATTCTTACAGACAGTGGGGATATGGACATATCTGTGCTTTACACGGATTGTACTCATTTGATCCATAGATTTGTGAGCCCTGAAAATTGACATTAGTGTGTGATTTTTTTCTTTTTTGTGCAAACAGTTATGTGATCTAAGGAGCCTGATGTGACGGAGACTTAGGGTGACTAGCATCTGATGTGATGGTGACTTAGGGTGACTACAGTCAGATCGTTAGCATCTGATGTGATGAATGACGCATAGTGACTTTCTAAGACAACATGTGTCATTCTTGGCTGGCCTCTGTAACGTAGAAAACATGTGTCTCACATCGGGCCGACCGACGAACAGAGGGCTGACACAGCAGGGGACATGATACTGTCACTGTGCACAGCCCTGATGCCCATCTCCCTACGGCAGACAGCTTGTGTCTCACAGCACACAGCCCTGATGCCCATCTCCCAACAGCAGACAGCTTGCGTCTCATAGTGCACAGCCCTGATGTCCATCTCCCTACGGCAGACAGCTTGTGTCTCACAGCACACAGCCCTGATGTCCATCTCCCAACAGCAGACAGCTTGTGTCTCATAGTGCACAGCTCTGATGCCCATCTCCCAACAGCAGACAGCTTGTGTCTCACAGTGGGCAGACTAATGTACATTGTGTCAGCACCAAACGAGATGCAGTATTCTCGTGGATTTTTTTTTTTTTTTTTTTTTTGGGGTGGGGGTGGGGGGGCTGCAGGTTTTCTTTTCCTAGGGTTCCACTGTGTGTGCCCCTCCCTACCTCTCCCCCCCCCCCTTTTTTTTTTAATTTTCTTATTTTCTCTCTCTTCTTCTTCTTCTTGCGATGGCACACCTTAGACAAAAGTACGTGTGGCTCATCGGGTTGAACAGTGTAGTGTTGGGGCCAGCCCAACAAGGGAGATAACATCTTCGCTTCGCCCACCCCTGTAGCTGACCACTGTAAAGCAGACAAGTCTGAGACATGTGTTGGGCCGACCACCCTAAAGCTTATATGTGTGTATGGTATTAATAACTGTAATAATAATATTAATAATATTACTACTAGTAATATCATATTGTATTTGCATGGCGCAAACTCCCCATATAATGGGCTCTGAGCACCTCACATGAGACAATACATAATTATACAACAGTCCATTATACTATACAAGAGCACATGAAGTGGAAAAACAAAATCTCTCTACACAAATAATATATTACAAACTGCAGATATGAATAATCGCAGGGAAGAAAAAGGCACAACACACACACACACACACACACAGAGCAAACACCGACCCACAAGCGCACGCACCACAAGAAATACACAGGCGGAGGGGGGGTGGGGGGGTGGGGGCATAGGGGGAGTGCAGAGGGTGGGAGGAGACATACAATGGAAATATCAACCTCACACACATTGAGCCAGACAGTATGTTCCGGGTCAAGACAAAGGGGCAGAGTGTGTTTGATATGCTGTTCATCATTGTGTGACAGTCAGAAAGATGGTTGTAGCAGTATAGAGACAGCCGTTTTTTTTTTTTGTTTTTTGTTGTTGTTGTTGTTTTTTCACACCTTCACCTATCCCGTAGTCTTGTGGACCGTTTGGGCGCCACAGGTGATCTGGCAACCAGCATCCTCCAATCCTCTCGGTTTTCTGACCTCCTGATTGTATCGCTCAACCTCAAGCCCGTCCATTCTGGGATGTTGTCCTCCCATCTCTTCCTCTGTCTGCCTCTCCTTCTACCCCCTTGCACTGTGCCCTGCAGGAATGTCTTGGCAAGCCCTGATGATCTCATGACATGGCCATACCATTTGAGCTTGCGTCTCTTGACCAAGGTCAACAGGTCTTCGTAGGGCCCAATGACTTGCCTGATTCTGTTTCGAACTTCTTCGTTCGTGATATGATCTTTGTAGGAGATGTCCAGGAGTCTTCGAAAGCATCTCATCTCAGTGGACTGTATTCTCTTTTCTATTTCAGCTGTTAAGATCCACGATTCACATGCATACAAGAGTACTGATGTCACCAGGGTACGCATCAGTCTGATATTTTTTTTACCACACGGTTTTCATAGAGACGGCTGTCTCTATACCATATATGTATGATAGTCACTTCGACTGTGTTCGACTATGACCATCAGAACAGCGGAGGAGGCAACTGCTGTCCCTACTATATTATGGGCTAGAGTTGGACCATAGTGGAGAATGCCTTGCCTTCGTTACATCCCCACTCTCTCGGCCAAGTGGGCTTTAGGACAGTTGGCGTTGGGGTGGTCCCCAAAGGCCAACTAGCCCCCCCAAGGCTGCAGCACTAAAGAGCCAGTGCAATTTTGCCTCCTAGTTTGAGAGTCACAATCCTTCACAAAATACCTAGCTGTAAGTAATTTCCCACTGCACTGGAGAAACCACTGATAATACAGCTCTCACTTTGCTGTTGGCCCAACTGTAAACTTATGGCAATCTGTGATACTGTTCATGAATACATGAGGTAGTCA
>NC_134909.1:9559015-9564015 GCF_041734735.1 Babylonia areolata | reverse complement strand
AACAAAGCACACCACACACAACACAACGCAACACAACAAAGCACACCGCACACAACCCAACGCAACACAACACAGCACAGCACAACAAAGCACACCGCACACAACACAACGCAACACAACACAGCACAACAAAGCACACCACACACAACACATCGCAACACAACACAACAAAGCACACCACACACAACACAACGCAACACAGCACAACACAGCACACCGCACACAACACAACGCAACGCAACACAGCACAACAAAGCACACCACACACAACACAACGCAACACAACAAAGCACACCGCACACAACACAACGCAACACAGCACAACAAAGCACACCACACACAACACAACACAACAAAGCACACCACACACAACGCAGCACAGCACAACAAAGCACACCACACAACGCAACACAGCACAACAAAGCACACCGCACACAACACAACGCAACACAACAAAGCACACCACACACAACGCAGCACAGCACAACAAAGCACACCACACACAACACAACATAACGCAACACACCACAACCCAACAACGCAACTACTGACGCAACACAGCGGAACATAACACAGCACACCACACACAACACAGTACAGCACAGGAAAGCACACCACACAACACAAAACAACGCAACACACCACAGCACAGCACAACAAAGCACACAACACAACACAACACAACACAACGCAACACACCACACACAACACAACGCAACACACCACACACAACACAACGCAACACACCACACACAACACACCACACACAACGCAACCCAACAACGCAACGCCACACAACGGAACACAACACAGCACAGCACAACAAAGCACACCACACACAACGCGGCACAGCACAACAAAGCACACCACACACAATATAACGCAACACACCACAACCCAACAACGCAACTACTGACGCAACACAACGGAACATAACACAGCACACCACAGCACAGCACAACAAAGCACACCACACTTAACACAGCACAGCACAACAAAGCACATCACGGGGCACACAATACAACACATCGCAACACAACAACGCAACGCAAGACAACGAAACACAACACAGCACAGCACAACAAAGCACACCACATACCGTAGCACAGCACAACAAAGCACACCACACACAACACAGCACAACCCAACACACCACACACAACGCAACCCAATAACGCAAGGCAAGACAACGGAACACAACACAGCACAGCACAACAAAGCACACCACACACACCGCAGCACAGCACAACTAAGCACACCACACACAACGCAGCACACCACACACAACACAACATAACGCAACACACTACAACCCAACAACGCAACTACTGACGCAACACAACGGAACACAACACAGCACACCACACACAACACAGTACAGCACAGGAAAGCACACCACACACAACACCACACAACACAACAGAACGCAACATAGCACAGCACAGCACAGCACACCATGGGACACACAATACAACACATCGCAACCCAACAACGCAACACAACGGAACACAACACAGCACAGCACAGAAAAGCACACCACACACAACACAACACAGCACAGCATAACAAAGCACAGCACACACAACACAACACACCACACACAACGCAACCCAACAACGCAACGCCACACAACGGAACACAACACAGCACAGCACAGAAAAGCACACCACACACAACAGAACACAACACAGCACAGCACAACAAAGCACACCACACACAACACAACACAACGCAACACACCACACACAACGCAACCCAACAACGCGGCAACGGAAGACAACGGAACACAACACAGCACAGCACAACAAAGCACACCACACACAACACAGCACAACACAACACACCACACACAACACAAGACCAGGTCTCTCCACACCGAATGCAAGCCACACGTACTTGCCACTCGGCACTTCCCACGCGTGGAGCACACAAAACGGAAATGAACGGACGCGAGCAGCAACATCCAATCCACGCCCTCTGTGGGATTCCAAGGGCGCACTCTCTACTGACCATTCCTCCTCCTCCTCCTCTTCTTCCTCCTCCTCCACCGCTACCACCACCACCACCACCACCCCGCAAAACCTAACCAACAGAGGCATAGAAATGCTTACAGTCATACTTAAGCCCCGGGTAGTGTGCCGACGCGTACACCTGCGCCAAAATGATTAAACCCTCACCAAATTAGTGCTCCTGCTAGTTTAAAAAAAAAAAAAAAAAAAAAAAAATTAATGAGCTGTTGTTCACGGTAATATTTGTCGGCAAGCGACCGAGAAATAGTTTATTTATTTGCTCATTTATTCGTCCTTTCATTCATTCATTCATTCATTCATAATCTTCCTGGCAAATAGAGAGTGCTCACTAAAAAGATGAGGGAGGGAGGGAAGGAGGGAAAGCCGAGTTAGTAGAGACAACGTGATAGGGGACACACAAGCAGACCAGCAATTCAGTCAGAAAGACAACCAGATATACACCGAGAGAGAGAGAGGGAGTGGGGGGGGGGGGGGCGGGGAGGGGGGAGGGGGGGCTGGGGGGGGGCGTGAGAGAGAAGGGAGGAGAGAGAGAGAGAATGAAAGAGAACGAACGAACGGACAAACGAACGAATCTTTTTTTTTTTTTTTTAATAATTTTTTATTGAGGGAAAAAAAAAGAAAAAGAATAAGCACAAATGGCTTGTTTTCATCCTGCCATTATGAAAAGGGAAAACGTAACAAATACTCAATACAAAAACATTACACTGCATGAATCACTTTCAATTATGTCACACACACACACACACACACACACACAAGACGAACAACATAAGTACATGCATAAATAATATTTAGAAAACAAAGAAAAGAAGAAGGAAGAGACAAAGAGAGACAGACAGAGACAGACAGACAGAAAGACAGATAGACAGACAGGCAGACACACAAGAGTGTGAAAGTGGGAAAGGTTAAGAGAGAGAGAGAGAGAGAGAGAGAGAGAAACGAAACGAAACGAAACGAAATTTTATTTCACCAGGGTAATGAGATAAGCAAGTACACATGCTTTTTTCCACCCAGCCCTGGACAAAGAGAGAAAAAAGAAGAAAACACACACACACGCACACACACACACACACACACACACACACACACACACACATGCACACAAAACAAGAAAACAAAAACGCACAAATTTGCAATTATCAAGTACAAGAAAAAGAGAAGAAAAAAAAAGAATTAAGTACTATTAAAAAAATAATAATACATAAATAAATGAAAATAAAAATAGACAAAAAAATTTTAAAAGAAGGAAGGTAAGGGGGGTGGGGGGTGGGGGGTGGATAGTCCATCGACCACAAACAGAATCACATACACATTCGCACACTCGGGGAAACAAATGTTACAAGGGGAGATAAAAAAAAAAAAAAAAAGAAGTCAGGCATGATATACTACTCACACACAGGCAAACTAAGACATCAGTGAGACAACCAAACATTATCAGAAAAAAAAAACCCACACAAAAATCCCCCACAGTTATTGACTTGAAGAGAATAAATCAGATATTGTTATGTGTTACCTTTGAGTTTAGGCTTTTAAAAAGGAAAGTTTTGTATGCTGATTTAAATGAGCTGATACTGCTTATATTTTTAATGTATTCTGGTAAGGAGTTCCAAAGTGTCCCCCCTGAGTATGCCAGACTAGTTTTAAACAGATCGATTCTTGGTTTTTTTATAATGATATTATTTGTATATCTGGACTGATTCAAGGGGAACCGTGCAGTTAGTGAAGAAGGAGCAAATCCATTTTGTATTCGATACATCATAATTGCTTTATTGTATTGCAGTTTGTATGTTAGGGGAAGGATATCAAGTGTAATGTAGTCTTCGGGTGTCAGTGTAGAAGATTTTAGGAGTACAACTTTAAGGGCTCGCTTATGAATTCTGACTAGTGGCTTCAATGTACTGGCACTACAAAGGTCGAATAAAGTGGATGCATAATCTATCGAAGACTGAATATGTGCGTGGTAGAACAGTTTTCGTGCATTAATATCTAGAAAATGCTTAACTCTAGATAACTGGAACACTTTTTGGGAAACTTGCTTGCATAAACATTCAATATGAGGTGTCCAGGAAAGGTTGTTATCTATGGTTACTCCCAGAACTTTGTGATTACTTACTTCATCTATCTTCTTATCACCTACATAAATGGACGGTATACTAAAATCAATATTTTGTCGTTTTTGTCGAGAAGTAACTATCATGTATTTAGTTTTTTGCTCGTTTAAAGCCATGTGGTTTTGTTCCGTCCATCTGACCAACTCATCAACATTTTTTTTAAGGCTAATAGATAATTCTTTCAGGTCAGAGTGATTCGAATGAACAGAGGTGTCATCAGCAAAAAGTTCACACAAGCCTCTCGTAATAGATAGAGGAAGGTCGTTAATATATAAAGAAAAAAGAAGGGGACCAAGCACTGATCCTTGAGGAACACCAAATAGTTGTGTCTGAAATCCAGATTGTGCATTGGTTAGAGAAACAGTATGTTGGCGATTAGTGAGAAATGATCTGATGAGAGATAAAGCATGTTCGGAAATTCTATAAAGTGTTAGTTTTCTCAGTAATAGGTTATGGTCAATAACATCAAACGCTTTCGCAAAATCAACGAACAATACTGCTGTGAATTTGTTGTCATTTATGTTCATAAGCCACTCATCTACTAGATTAGTCAGTGCGGTATGGCATGAGTGATTTATTCGAAACCCAGATTGGTTGGGATGGAGTAAATTATATTTTGAAACATGAGACATGAGATGCTTATAAATGTGTTTTTCCAAAGGTTTTGAAAGAACTGAAACTATTGAAATAGGCCTGTAGTTAGAAGGATTAGTTTTATCGCCAGATTTATACAGTGGAATTATTTTCGCTTGTTTAAGATGATTAGGAATGTAATTTTTATCAATACAAAGATTGTATAAATAAGTTAGGGAATCGGCAATGATAGGAGCACTGGATTTTAAGATTTTACCATCTATGC
>NC_134909.1:9534015-9556515 GCF_041734735.1 Babylonia areolata | reverse complement strand
AAGCAGATAATTAGAAGCCAACAGCTTTAAAAAAAAAAAAAAAGAAAAAAAAAAAAGAAGAAGAAGTAGAAAAGCACAAAACAACAACAAAAACAGCGTATGTATATCATATTTGCGTTAAAAAAAAAAGAAGAAAAAAAAGGGAACGTCACACATCATATCAAGGAGGTAAACCGATTAGTTCCCCCCAGCTCCCCATGCCCCCAGGAGAGTTGATCAGAAAAGTCTGGAGCAGTTATTTTTCATGATAACCCCATCATGCAGTCTTCGCCACAGCAAAGCAATGTTAACTGATCGACAGATCTGGGGTCTCATTTAAACCAATCGTGTCCAAACATATCAAAACATCGCAAGACAGGGCCCACACTGATCATATCACCAATCAACAAGCGCGCCAAACCAGCATGATGCACACTGAGCCATTAAAAGATCTGCTGACCGCTGATTCAGTAACAACTGGAGACCAGTTTCTCTCTTAAATGTGGTTTATAAGACTTCATTCCATTGCAGATAGACTCAAGGTAGTGTGACCATCTCTCATAAGTGAAGATCAAACCGGATTTATCAGAAACAGACAGGTATACATGAGGGACAACATAAGTTAAGTATATGATTTAATTTGCAAACTCTAGAAAAAAAAAGAAAAATAGAAACAAACAAAAAAACAACAACAACAAAAAAACCCAAAAAACAACAACAAAAAACAAACAAAAAAAACCTGGCCTGTTGATTTCATCAGATTTCCACAAAGCCTTCGATTCGCTCAGTTGGTCATTCATGCTGGAAGTACTGAAGGCTTTTGGATTTGGTCCTGATTTTTGAAAGTGGACCCAGGCCTTTTATAACAATGTGAAGGCAACGGTTACTGTAAACAGTAAACTAACACCATGGTTTCATGTGCATAGGGGATGTACATATGGAGATCCTATTTCACCTGACTTGTTTGTCTTATGTGTTGAAATATTAGCTACCATGATTAGACAGAATAAAGTAATAAAAGGTATCAATACCGGAGGGACAGAGAATAAAATCTCCCAGTATGCAGATGATACAGAATTGATACAAGGTGACAGAGAATCATTTGAAAAAGCAGTAAGAGTTCTTGTAGTTTCTGGTAATGTCTCTGATTTAGAATTAAATGTAGGGGGAAAAGCAACGCAATCTGGTAAGGAAGTAGAAAGAATTCTCAAGTAAGACATGCTCCATCAACGCATGGAATGGAATCCCAGAAGATTTAGAACACTGGGCATCTGGTTCACGAATAATTCAGAAGAATGTGTTTGATATAATTCTGAATTTAGAAAAATGCAAATGTTTATAAAGTGTGGTTAAAAAGGGCAGTTGACACCTATAGGACGTGTGGAAATTTTGAAGTAACTAATTTTGTCAAAATATGTTGGTTTTTGTGGATGCTGCTGCTTAACCCTTCTGATGAATTCGTAAATGTTATTCAGCAGGGGATTTTCCTTTTTTTTTTTAAACTGAAAGAATGATAGAATAAGTAGAAATATATCATATACGAATATAGATCAAGGTGGCATAGGCGTTCCCAATATTCGTAAGTATATGCATGCATTGAAATAACATGATATAAGAAGCTACATATGAACAGGCATGAATGGAGTGATATCGTGAAAGTGTTGAAAAAAATATCTAGAAAAGTTTGATAAAAATATAGTCTTTGCAAGAAACGAAAAGAAAGTTTTGGCTTGATAATTATATTCATGGCATACGAGAAACTGGGGAAGCAGATTTCGGCTGCAAGTGCCAAGAAGTTGGTTTCTGAAACCCTGTTTTGCGATCAGGATATTTTGATTGCTAAAACGCCACCATTCTTTTGATACTGGATCGAGAAAGGAGTAGGACAATATCAAATTGGTCATTTGTCGGATGGAAACGGATCTTTTTTGTTACCTTCTTCTTCTTCGTTCGTGGGCTGCAACTCCCACGTTCACTCGCATGTACACGAGTGGGCTTTTCGTGTACTTCCGTTTTTACCCCGCCATGTAGGCAGCCGTACTCCGTTTTCGGGGACGTGCATACTGGGTATGTTCTGGTTTCCAGAACCCACAGAATACTGATATGGATTTCAGGATCTTTAACGCGAGTATTTGATCTTCTGCTTGCGTATACACACGAAGGGGGACCAGGCACAAGCAGGTCTGCATATAATTATGTTGACCTGGGAGATGGGGGAAAAATGCCCACCCTCGGCCCATCAGGCGCCGTTACCGAGATTCGAACCCGGGACCCTCGGATCGAAAGTCCAGCACTTTAAGCACTCAGCTATTGCGTCCGTCTTTGTTGTCATCTGATATATTTTGTGAAAAAAATAGAAACAAAAGACATTCACGTAAATTTTGTGACATATATGGGGATTGCAATCGCTGTTAAGAGTATGTTCACGGGAACGGACTGCACATGACAGGCGGAAACAACAAGATGCTTGAGACAAATAATATATATAAAATATTGTCCTTTTTTTTGACTACCTCGTCAAAAATGATATTTGGCCGAACTGTTGCCAAAATTGGAATGGAAGAATTTCAAGAAATATTTATATATAGCTGAATGTTTTTGTTTGTTTTGTTTTTGTTGTTGTTTTTTTGGTTGTGTGTGTGTGTGTGTGTGTGTGTGTGTGTGTGTGTGTGTTGTTGTTGTTGTTGTTGTTGTTGTTGTTGCTGTTGTTCTTGTTGTTTGCTTTTCTGGGTTTTTTCTCTTTCTTTTCTGATTTTTTTTTTTTGGCTTTTTTTGTTTTTGCTTTTCTGATTTTTTTTTTTCCTTTTTGAATTTTTTTTTTAATAGAAAGATTCAGAAGATTAAAGAGGTCAAACTAATGTGGTATCAAATAAGGATAGTTCATAGAATTTTAGGAACAAATGCAATGTTAAGGAATATGAATCCAGATGGATCTGATAAGTGCTCATTTTGTAATACACATAAAGAAAACATTCGACACATTTAAAAATATTTTAAATGCCGTTTTGTTCAGTCATTATGGGTTGATTTTTAGACCGCTCTCACTCAAAGGTGTACACTAACCGGCGCATTCCGCTTCAGTGATTATCTTGTACTGTTTTACTCCCGGAAACGGAGTATGGCTGCCTACATGGCGGGATAAAAAACAGTCCTGCACGAAAAGCCCGCTCGTGTACGTGCGAGTGAACGTGGGAGTTGCAGCCCACGAACGAAGAAGTGCTGTTTGGATGTGAAATAAAAAATGTTGAAGCTGATGATGTTATTAATCTGACTGTTTTGATCGCGAAATGTTTACATTTACAGATGCAACATGGGGAAATTATTGGCCACGTTCATTTGGGGTTTACTTGCACATTTTTGAAACAAAGATATGAAATAGAAAAGTAAACTGCCAGTATCCAAATGAAGCATGATAGATTTGCTCATTCCTGGAACGCATGTATATATATATATATATATATATATATATATATATATATATATATATATATATATATATATATATATATATATATACCGCTATTGATCTCGACAGTTTTGTCCCTCACAAAGTGGTGGTTTTGCTTTCAAGCTGACGCATCTGCTGTATATTGTATGTAAAGCCAAGATGCTGTGACACACATTATGTGTCTTCTCTGGTGTCACTTTCCATATTGTTTCAGTCCGTAGATTTCTATTCACTTTCTCTCCTCTCTCTCTACTTCCCTCTCTGCGTGTCTGGCTGTATGCTCTCTCTCTCTCTCTCTATCGGAAATAAGATCCATTCATTCATTCATTCATCATTCATTTATTCCTTCCTTCCTTCATTCATTCATCCTCTCTCTCTCTCTCTCTCTCACTCACTCACTCCATCTCTCTCATTACCATATTCATATACATTATTGCAGGTATCATGATTATGTACTTGTAAATGCTACTGTGCAATTGAGTGTATTTGAATTTCATGTATGTTTTTTCTATAACCTTTTGTTATCTTGTGAACATTTTGATTTCATTTCTTTTTGCCCTGACGGCTGGATGTAAAAAAAAGCATATGCATGCTTATTCCACTTCCCTCATTAAAAAGATTCGTTCGTTCGTTCTATACCTCGTCCTCGCTGTCTCCTGTCCCGATTCACCCATTTCTCATATATTCATTTCTTTCGTTTATTTCTAAAGTAGAAACAATAAATAAATTTACTGTGTATGAAGAAGTCTGGAATTATGCTATGATGGTTGTACACATTTCGTGAATTCAAAATGTCAGTTGAAAAAAAAAAAAAAAAAAAGAAGCTCTGCTGACATCAGGCAAGAAAAGACAACTACGTTGGTCTGGCAACGTGACAAGATGCAATGGCCTTGCTGAAACAGTCCTCCGAGGAACTTTCCGAGAAACTTTAGAGGGAGAGACAGGGAGGGGAGGGCAGAAATAGGGTTAAGGAGTTATGTGAGAAGAAGATGAAGAAGAAGAAGAAGAAAGAGGAGGAGGAGGAGGAGAAGGAGGAGGAGGAGGAAAACGATGCAGAATGAATGTGGAAACCATCTGCAGAGACTCAGGACTTGGTATACAATCGACAAAGATAGAGTTAAAGAGTTATGTGAGGAGAAAAAGAAGGAGGGTGAGATGGAGGGGAAGGAGGAGGAGGAGGAGGAGGAGAAGAACCACCACCACCACCACCACCACCACCACCACCACCACCACCAACAACAACAACAACAACAACAACAACAACAACAACAACAACAACAACAACAACAACAACAACTTGAACAAAAGATGTCCAAACACAACGCCACACAATCTTTACCAAAGCAAAGCACACAGAACAGGCACTGATCGGCAGACTCGGAGATCATCTCAAACCAGTCATTTCCAAACACAGCTCCGTACAAAAAAAAAAAACAACCCCCCCAAAAATCAACAACAACAACAACAACACACAAACAAAGAAAAACAACAAAGACACCAGAACCGCTCGTTGACCAAAAAGCAAACTGATCGCTTTCTTCCCCACCTCCAGGGACACCACCAGACAGCCGAGTGGTTAAAGCGCTGGACTTTCAATCTGAGCGTCCCGGGTTCGAATCTCGGTAACGGCGCCTGGTAGGGTAAAGGGTGGAGATTTTTCCAAATCTCGCAGGTCAACATAATTATGCACAGACCTGCTTGTGCCCGAACCCCCCGTCGTGTGCACACGCACGCAGAAGATCAAATACGCACGTTAAAGATCCTGTAATCCATGTCAGTGTTCGGTAAGTTATGGAAACAAAAACATACCCAGCATCCACACCCCCGAAAACGTAGTACGGATGCCTGCATGGCGGTGTAAATAATCGTAAAATGTTACATGTCTGTACGAGTGTGTATGTGTGCGTGCCTGAAATCTGACTGAATGACACAGGAAACGAATGACGAGCACCCAATAGCAGCCGTCAATCGGCTCTACCAAGGTAGGCAGGAAGGCTGTTGTGCAAACTAACCCGTGCTGTTTGTAAAGCGCTTAGACTTAGAGCTTGGTCTCCAACTGAGGATCGGCGCTATATACGTAAGTATCCATATCATCATCATCATCATCATCATCATCACCGTCATCACACTGACCAGAAAGCAAACTGACGGCTTTCTTCCCCGACTCCCAGAGACTCTCCACAATGCGGAGCCCACGCCTCACAGGAGGCGTCTCCATCGTCGTCGTGGTTCTCCTCGGCGCTCAGCTGACGCACACAGCGGGCCGCCAGCGGCCTCACATCGTCGTCATCATGGCCGACGACCTGGGCTGGAACGACGTGGGCTTCAGGAACCCGGAGCGCCACACGCCCAACATCGACAGGCTGGCCGAGGAGGGGGTCCGGCTCAACTACTCCTACACGCAGCAGGTCTGCACCCCTTCCCGGGTCGCCTTCCTCACCGGGGTCTACCCGTTCCGGATGGGCATGCAGAACTCGGTCCTCACGGCCCTGCAGAACGCCTCCCTGCCGCTGGGCTACACCCTGCTGCCCGAGCGCCTCAAGAGCCTGGGCTACGCCACGCACTACGTGGGCAAGTGGCACCTGGGCTTCTGCCACCCGGACATGACGCCCACCCGCCGCGGCTTCGACACCTTCTACGGCATGTACACGGGGAAGGGGGGCCACTTCAGCCACCGCTCCAGCAGGGAGGGCTACGACCTGCACGACAACGCGGGGCCCGACCCGGCCAACTTCCGGGTGGCCTGGGAAGGGGAAGGGGAGTACTCCACCCACCTGTTCACCCGACGGGCCGTGGAGATCGTGCGCAGCCACGACCCCTCCTCCTCCTCCCCACCCCTCTTCCTCTTCCTGTCCTACCAGGCGGTGCACGGGCCCGTGGAGGTGCCGGACAACTACAGCCAGCTCTGCAGCAGCGTCGCCGACGAGTCAAAGCGGAAGCACTGCGCCATGACGGCCGCCATGGACGAAGGGATAGGTCAGGTGACCCAGGCGCTGGTGGAGCGAGGCATGTGGGACAACGTCATCACGCTCTTCATGTCCGACAACGGGGGCGCCGTCAAGCACGGTCAGTTTCCGCTTATGTGTGCTGTATTGTATGAGTGAGGGTGTGTGTGTGTGTGTGTGTGTGTGTGTGAAAAAAACAAAACAAAAAACAAAACAAAAAAACAACACACACAGCCAGGAAAGTAGGTGGACACCCAGCACTTGGCTCCCCCAACCACCACCCAGCACTTGGGTCCCCCCACCCCCACCCAGCACTTGCCTCCCCCCCAACCCAGGACTTGACTCCCCCCCTCCACCCACCCAGCACTTGCCTCCCCCCCCCCACCCAGCGCTTGCCTCCCCCCACCCCCACCCAGCACCTGCCTCCCCCCACCCAGCAATTGCCTCCCCCCCAGCACTTGCCCCCCCCAACCCAGCAACTGCCCCCACACACATACAGCACTTGCCCCTACCACCCAGCACTTGCCTCACCACCCAGCACATGCCCCCCACCACCCACCACTTGCCTCCTACCACCCAGCACTTGAAACCCCCCCCCCAACTTGACCACCCGCACCACCACCCAGCACTTGACCCCCACCCCACCCCAGTACTTGCCTCCCCACCCAGCACTTGTTCATCACCACCCACCACTCCCCCCCCCCCCCACCAGCACTTGCCCCCCACCCAGCACTTGCCCATCACCACCCAGCACAAACCCCCCACCATCAGCACTTGCCCCCACCCAGCACTTGCCACCCACCACCCAGCACTTGCTCCCCCACCCAGCACTTGCCTCCCCTCACCAAGCACTCCCCCCCCCCCCCCCCCCACAGCACTTGCCCCCACCCAGCACTTATACACACACACACACACACACGTTTTCTTCAGTTTAACGTCTATTTACTATAAGTGTTTTTAGACGGAAAGAAGTAAAGTTGTGGATTAAGGAAAGGGAATGCATGTGAATATTAGTGTAAAAAGGTGTTCATGTTATGCATCAGAGGAAAAGTATATTATAAGTCCAAAGAGATCGTGGTGTGTACTGAATGAGGTGTCATGGGAAGGGGAATATGTATATGCATATCAACAAGTATTAACCTACAACAAACATAAGGCCTACCTGCAACACGATAATTATAACTGCTACCGGAGGCTGTTTGTAGTTGTTACACTGGGTCTGTTTTCCGACTGTCCTTTCTTTAGTGGCCATGCTGTGTAGTCGAAAAGTTGGCGTAACGTCGGAATAAACTGTGACCGAGTGTAACAAAACACGGCGAAATCGTAAAAGATGTTATTTCTAGTGGTGGCAAAAAGGAAGGCAATAACGATGATTAATATGTGTCCCATCTCTCTCTCTCTCTCTCTCTCTGTGACACGCACACATCTTTAATGATTGTCATATGCAACGATGACGGGTTTTGTTTGTTTACATTAAAATACGTCAACTTCTAAAAATAATATGACGTGCTTATCGCTTTGTAAATGAAACCTCTATATCAAGGCTTCAAGCCAAACTGCATGTACGCGCTCGTGGGCACGCGCGCGCGCATACACGCGCGCGCACACACACACACACACACAAACGCAGACACAAATACACACATACACATTCACCCAATCATCATCATAATCATTCATCATGATCATATCACCACCACTACCACTAACATCATCATTCATCATGATCATGTCATAATCATTCGTCATGTCATCATCATCATCATGGTAATGTCACCAACACCAACATCATACATCATGTCAATATTATTCGTCATGTCATAATCATGATCATCGTCGTCATCATCATTTACCATGATCATCATCATGACCATCATCGTATCATTATCATTATCCTCCATCATAATCATGTCATCAGCAGCAGCAGCAGCAACAGCATCAAGATCGTGTTGTCACCATCACTCGTCATGTCAAAGCTATCATTTCATGACCATCATCATGAACTTTATCAACGTATCATCATCATCACCATCATGATCATAATCGTATCATATCATCAGTCGTCATGTCATCACACACACACACACACACACACACACACACACACACACATCATCACCACCACCATCGTCATCATCACCACCACCTTCATCATCATCAACATTCATTACCATCATCATCACCATCATATATCGTCATCTTTTCATTCGTCATCACCATCATCATTTGTCATCACCATCATTATTTTCATCCATCAATATCATCGTCAAGACTATCATAATTATCATCAATGATCATGATCGTGTCATCATCATCATTCGTCATATCATCATCACACATATACACACACCCTCCACACACACACACATCCTCCACACATACACATCCTCCACACACACACACAAACACCCTCCACACACACACACACACACACACACATGCACACGCACGCGCGCGCGCGCACACACACACACACATCATCATCATCATCATCATCATCATCATCATCACCAACACCATCATCGTTAACGTCGTCATTAGTGGTGGTGGTGGTGGTGGTGTGACGGGTGGGGGACATGCAGGGTCCAGCAACTGGCCCCTGCGGGGAGCCAAGATCACGCTGTGGGAAGGGGGCACCAGGGCGGTCACCGTGCTGCACAGCAAGACCCACCTGCCCAACGCCCCTTACGAGTGGAATGGACTCGTCCACATCGTGGACTGGTACGGGCGGATGAGGTGTGGGGCGGGGGTGTGGTGGGGTGGGGGGTGGGGATGGGGAGTGTGTGTGTGTGTGTGTGGAGGGGATATTGTGTGGGTGTTTTTTTGTTTGTGTGGAGGGGATGGGAGTGGGTGTCAGTGTTAGTATTAGTGTGTGTGTGTGTGTGTGTGTGTGTGTGTGTGTGTGTGTGTGTGTGTGTGCGTGGAGGGGATAAGTGTGGGTGCTTGTATGTATAGAGGGTGTGTGTGTGTGTGTGTGTGTGTGTGTGTGTGTGTGTGTGTGTGTGTGTGTGTGGAGGGGATGTGTGTGTTTGGGGGTGGGGGGGAGGAGGGGTGGTTGTGTGTGTGTGTGTGTGTGTGTGTGTGTGTGTGTGTGTGTGTGTGTGTGTGTGGCGGCACTAGTGACCATGTCATGCACGTAAAGGACTGAAACCAACACTAGGTTAAAGTTCCATACTGAAGTGTATTGAATACTGTGAAACTGCAATAAATCGTGATTAAGACTTGCTTAAAAGAACAGAAATTCAAACTAAAAAGTCTAACACACAGTATCATCCTTATCGGTTAAGCTGCATACAAGTTTAACAGATAGATCTACATTGTCCGTAAAACTGCAATAAATCATAATAACGGCTTGGTTAAAAACAAACAAACAAACAAACAAAACACACCAAAACCCCCACAAAAACCAACAACAGAAATTCAAACTAAAAAAATAACATACTTTATCACCCATAACGATTAAGCTGCATACAGATTTAACAGACAGATCTACACGGTCTTTCAAAAGATAATAAACTGAATTTCTTGTGTAGGCGTTAAATGGTAAATACTAATAATAATGTCCAAAGTTCCGTTGACAAACATAATAAGACCATTAAATAATAATAGTAAATAATCAGTGCACTGAATCAGACAGACAGACAGACAGTTAATTCTGGTGTGGGGGTGGGGTATGCCCATTCCTGTGTTCGCTTCTGATCATTCCAATTCGTCAGTCATGACAAATTTGAAATCATAACGCGCGTGTGTGTGTGGTCACATTTTGGTGTGTGTATGTAACATAGATATAATGTTTTATGTTATCAAAAGCGTTTTTGTAAAGCACCTAGAGCAGATTTCTGGATAGTGTGCTATATAAGTATCCATTATTATTATTATTATTAAAAAAAAACAAAAAAACAAATTCTAGTTCAACACGATCACAAAAGAAAAAAAAAATCATTATAATCATTACTAACCACCGTGGCCCTGTGTTGAAGTTGTGCCATACCCATGACCGTCAATTAAGTTGCAAGGATACTACTGCACAGTCACAAGCATGCATCATTTTTTTTTCTCCAGACGTCGGGAATCGACAAGGGACGCAACCGCATTTCACATACTAAGCGATAAATAATTAAACGTGTAATCTGTGTGAACTAATCGATAAATATCACACATAGTCAAAAATTTGCAAACAAATCTCTTGACCAGAAGCCAGGGAACATAACTGATATAAAATGCAAAAAGGAGCGAAGATCATTAAAAAAAAAAATTAAATGAAAAGAATCTCACTTTCTCAAGCTGTTTCAGAGTGTGCGTTGTGTGTGTGTGTGTGTGTGTGTGTGTGTGTGTGTGTGTGTGTGTTACAGAGTGTTTTGTTTTTGTTGTTTGTTTTTTTGTGTGTGTGTGTGTGTGTGTGTGTGTGTGTGAGAGAGAGAGAGAGAGAGAGAGAGAGATACAGTTTCAAAGAACAATAGATAATAAGAAACAATAATCCACAAAGGCTTTGAGAAGGCAGTCAGTCTTGAATTAAAGGAAACATTTAATCAAATTAAAAGGGGGGGGGGGGGGGGGGGGGGGCAACAAACTGAGATGAGGCATATTGTTAACTCACACTTCCCCCTCTCATCCCCATCAAAGCACTGTTCCCTCACAGAGAGTTTCACGGCACTTCACTGATTACATCATTATAACGAGACAGAAGCAACGACGTTCAAGAAAAAATCAAATGACAAACAATTAACCCACTCACTCATTTACTCACTCACTCACTCACTCACCACGCTCCGCAAATAACGTGCTCCAAACGAGGGAAGCAACACTCATCGAGAAGAAGAATCAACAACAATGAAACAATCACCATCATCGGCTTAGCTTCTTCCTCTTAAGATTGTTGTTGTTGTTGTTGTTGTCATCATATCGTTATTGTTATCATCATCATCATTTATTGTTGTTATTATTATTATTATTATCATCATCATTATTATTGTTGTTGTTGTTGTTATCATGATGATGATGATGATTGTTATTGTTGTTGTTGTTGTGGTTGTTATGGTGATGATGATGATTATTGATAGCTATAAAGTGCCACTAACAACAACACCACCACCACCACCAACACCACCACCACCAACAACAACAACACTAACACCAACACAAAACACCACCCACAACAACAACAACACAACCACCACTGACAACAACAACACTAACACCAACACTAGAAATCAGGTTGAGTTCTTCTATAGCGCATCTACGGCTGTTGCAAGGATAGTTTAGCTCGGCCTTGTCAAGCTTGTCAAGTTTTTTTAAGCATCTCACCCGTTCCCTTCCCTCCCGCTGCGGCCAGTACAAGCGTGAGCCGCAGCTGAAAGAGGAAAAGAAGGGACCCTCGCTTCGCGCTGCAAAAACTGTACAGCTGTACAGCTGTATATCGTTGTACAAAGTTATAAAAGAAGCCCGACACAGGAAAAGTTTGAAAGTAATTTACATGGCTAGAATGCAACCACACACATTAATTTTCGTTCTAATGAATAATAAAGAACATCTTCAACAGGTAACACCTCCACAAAGTGAATGTATTTTGTGTTTTGTATGTTACTAATATTTCTTTCAATGACCATTTTCCCCGATTCGTAAATCCCGCCTCTCGGAAGGCCTGCTCGCGGCACCGGACAGGGCCGTGTCAAGGACGGCCAGGGCCGTGTCAAGGACGGCCTGATGTATATTTATCCAAAGTTGCGCCAGGTCTCATTTTCTTTTTCTCAATTAACGAGTCAGACCAAGCTTAATACAATTTTCTGTGACATCTTATTTGTATAAGAAAAAAATTGTTAAATCCAATTAAATTACCACGTGGTCGCGCGAGACAGGGTTTATAATCTCTAACCATATCGGAATATAATTTTTAGTTTCTTTGCAGCTATGACAAATTTGGATCAATTTAAAACAAATGTTCATAGCTGTTCTTATGTTGTTAATTTGTACTTTATAAAATTTTCCATAATATTACAACAGCAATGAGCACTGCCAAAAAAATCTTATTTTGGAATCGTCAGAACAACCGTCAGTTACTATGGTTCTAGAAACAACATGGCTGCTTTTGTAGCCTAACTTGAAACCCTTATATTATAAGTTAAAGCAGAGAGCTTTGCGAACTGCCCCGGCGCAAACCCAACTCTGAACATTTTTCCTATCGCCGGCACACACTGCCGACAAGACCAGGAGCCGGCCTTATCTAAACAACCTGTCAAACGAAAGAAGGGGCGGCTCGTGACGAGCCGTACCACAGCGAACTTAACCACCACCAACAACAACAACACAACCACCACTAACAACACCAACACTAACACCAACACCAACACCACCAACAACAACACCAACAACACCTACACCACCAACATTATCAACACCGCCACCACCAACAACAACTACAGCACTACCATCAACACCACCACCAACAACAACATCAACACCAACACCAAAAACATCATAACCACCACCACCACCACCTCAACAACAACATCAATACCACCACCATCACTCCACCAGCACTACCATCGCCACTACCACCTCCCCCAACATCAACATAAAAAAGAACACCACCAACACCACCACCATTACCATCATCACCACCACCACCGCCACCAACACCACCACCATTACCATCACCACCACCATCACCACCCCCAACATCAACATAAAAAAGAACACCACCACCACCACAACCACCACCACCACCACCACCACCATTACCACCACCACCACCGCCACAAACACCATCACCATTACTATCACCACCACCATCACCACCCCCAACATCAACATGAAAAAGAACACCACCAACACCACAACCATTACCACCACCACCACCACCACCGCCACCAACACCACCACCATTACCATCACCACCACCATCACCCCCCCCCCCCCCCCCACATCAACATAAAAAAGAATACCACCACCACCACCACCATTACCATCATCACCACCACCACCGCCACCAACACCACCACCATTACCATCACCACCACCATCACCACCCCCAACATCAACATTAAAAAAAATACCACCAACACCACCACAACCACCACCACCACCACCACCACCATTACCACCACCACCACCGCCACAAACACCATCACCATTACCATCACCACCACCATCACCACCCCCAACATCAACATAAAAAAGAACACCACCAACACCACAACCATTACCACCACCCCCAACACCGCCACCAACACCACCACCAACACCACCACCATTACCATCACCACCACCATCACCACCCCCAACATCAACATAAAAAGAACACCGCCAACACCACCACCATAACCACCAACACCACCACCACCACCATTACCACCACCACCACCGCCACCAACACCACCACCATTACCATCACCACCACCATCACCACCCCCAACATCAACATAAAAAAGAACACCGCCAGCACAACCACCACAACCACCAACACCACCACCACCACCATTACCACCACCACCACCGCCACAAACACCATCACCATTACTATCACCACCACCATCACCACCCCCAACATCAACATGAAAAAGACCACCACCAACACCACCACCATTACCACCACCACCGCCACCACCATCACCACCACCACCACCATCACCACCCCCAACATCAACATAAAAAAGAACACCGCCAACACCACCACCACAACCACCAACACCACCACCACCACCACCACCATCACCACCACCAACACCATCACCACCCCCCACATCAACATAAAAAAGACCACCACCAACACCATACCACCACCACCACCACCACCACCCTTACCACCACAACACCACCACCAACACCACCACCACGAACAACACCGCCACCACCACCAACAACTACAGCACTACCATCAACACCACCACCAACAACAACATCAACACCAACACCAAAAACATCATAACCACCACCACCACCACCTCAACAACAACATCAATACCACCACCATCACTCCACCAGCACTACCATCGCCACTACCACCTCCCCCAACATCAACATAAAAAAGAACACCACCAACACCACCACCATTACCATCATCACCACCACCACCGCCACCAACACCACCACCATTACCATCACCACCACTATCACCACCCCCCACATCAACATAAAAAAGACCACCACCACCACCACAACCACCACCACCACCACCACCACCATTACCACCACCACCACCGCCACAAACACCATCACCATTACTATCACCACCACCATCACCACCCCCAACATCAACATGAAAAAGAACACCACCAACACCACAACCATTACCACCACCACCACCACCACCGCCACCAACACCACCACCATTACCATCACCACCACCATCACCCCCCCCCCCCCCACATCAACATAAAAAAGAATACCACCACCACCACCACCATTACCATCATCACCACCACCACCGCCACCAACACCACCACCATTACCATCACCACCACCATCACCACCCCCAACATCAACATTAAAAAAAATACCACCAACACCACCACAACCACCACCACCACCACCACCACCATTACCACCACCACCACCGCCACAAACACCATCACCATTACCATCACCACCACCATCACCACCCCCAACATCAACATAAAAAAGAACACCACCAACACCACAACCATTACCACCACCCCCAACACCGCCACCAACACCACCACCAACACCACCACCATTACCATCACCACCACCATCACCACCCCCAACATCAACATAAAAAGAACACCGCCAACACCACCACCATAACCACCAACACCACCACCACCACCATTACCACCACCACCACCGCCACCAACACCACCACCATTACCATCACCACCACCATCACCACCCCCAACATCAACATAAAAAAGAACACCGCCAGCACAACCACCACAACCACCAACACCACCACCACCACCATTACCACCACCACCACCGCCACAAACACCATCACCATTACTATCACCACCACCATCACCACCCCCAACATCAACATGAAAAAGACCACCACCAACACCACCACCATTACCACCACCACCGCCACCACCATCACCACCACCACCACCATCACCACCCCCAACATCAACATAAAAAAGAACACCGCCAACACCACCACCACAACCACCAACACCACCACCACCACCACCACCATCACCACCACCAACACCATCACCACCCCCCACATCAACATAAAAAAGACCACCACCAACACCACAACCATTACCACCACCACCACCACCACCACCACCCTTACCACCACAACACCACCACCAACACCACCACCACGAACAACACCACCACCGACACCACCAACAAACAACAAACAAAAATCCTTCGGGTGCTAATTTCTGGGCGTTGCTCTTCCAGGTTCCCAACGCTCCTGAAGGCAGCTCGAGACCGCAGCGGGGTGGAGGGGATAGATGGGGTGGACAGCTGGTTCAAGATCGTCAACAACAAGACCAGAAGCGCCAGGAACTCCTTCGTCTACAACGTGGACGACGTGAAGAACACCAGCGCCCTCCGATACCGAAAGTACAAGCTCTTCGTCAACCCCACGAACCCTGGTGAGCAGAGCATAAATGGTGGTGGGAGGGGAAATGGGGGGTCGGGGGAGGGGGGTGGGGGGGTGGGTGGGCTAGGGGGGGGGGGGTAGGGGGGGGGGGGGGCGGACGGGGAGGGTACTACTGTATTTTGTATTTCTTTTTATCTCAACAGATTTCTCTGTGTGAAATTTGGGCTGCTCTCACCAGGAAGAGCGCGTCGCTACACTTCAGCGCCACCCCACCCCCCCCTTTTTTTTTTCCAGCTGCGTGCAGTTTTATTTGTTGTTTTTCTATCGAAGTGGATTTTTCCACAAAATTTTGCCAGAAACAATCCTTTTGTTGCCGTGTTTTTTTTGTGTGTGTGTTTTTTTTTGTTTTTGTTTTTCTTTTTTTTACGTGCGCTAAGTGCATGCTGCACACGGGACCTCGGTTTAACGTCTCATCCGAATGACTAGCATCCAGATCACCACTCAAGGTCTAGTGGAGGGGGAGAAAATATCGGCGGCTGAGCCGTGATTCGAACCAGCGCGCTCAGATTCTCTCGTTTCCTAGGCGGACGCGTCACCTCTGGGCCATCACTCCACTAGTTTCTGATGATTAGTCTGTTATATCGAGTTTTTTGTGTTGGTGGTTTTTGTTGTTGTTGTTGTTGGTTTTGTTGTCGGTTTTTTTTTGTTTTTTTTAAATTTTTTTTTTATTGCTTTCCCCTATCATTGTTCATGTTTGTCAATCTTTAACGTTAACTCACTCAGTACGGCCAGTCCTCTCTTCTCCTCTACACAGACCCCTCGGATGTCCAGTGGGTGTCTCAATGACCTAACTTTTAGCTTCCGTCGTCAGAATTGTGGTCTTCTTTGTCAACATTCACGTCTTCAGTATAAGAGCCTTCCGCTTGCAATATTTTGATGATGGTAATTGGGGTGAAACGCTGTTAACGTCGTCTCTTTCGCCGTTCGTATGGAGAGAGCTAATCGATCTGGGCGCAGAGTTCCATTATCTCCCGAGACACACGGACGCCAACAACGTTAATCGTTCGTCCAATGTTGTTGTTTTTTTGTTTTGTGTGTGTGTGTGTGTGTGTGTGTGTGTGTGTGTGTGTGTGTGTGTGTGTGTGTGTGTGTGTGTGTGTGCGTGTGTGTGTGTGTGTGTTCTTTGTAATATTTGAGTTATCTCAAATATTACAAAGAACACACACACACACACACACACACACACACACACACACACACACACACACACACACATATATATATATATATATATATATATATATATATATATATATATATATATATATATATAAAGACGTAATAAAAAAGAAAGAAAGAAAGAAAGAAAAAGAAAACGGTGCATGGTAGTGGTGTTACTTTTTTCTTTTCAGTTTTTGTTTGTTTGTGGGGGTTTTTTTGTGTGTGGGTTTTTTTGTTTTTGTTTGCTTGTTGTTGTTTTTTTCGGGGTGGTGGGTGGTGAGGTTAGTTGGCTTTTTTTATGAAAAAAATTGTTTGTTTGCTTCTTGTTGCTGTTTGTTATGTTGTAGAGGATTTTTTGTTTGGTTTGTTTTGTTTGTTTTTTTGTTGGTAGGGAATGGGACTGGGAGGGTTGATGGCAGGGTGGGAGGATGGGAGGAGAGAGAGAGAGACGAGGTGTGTGTGTGTGTGTGTGTGTGTGTGTGTCTGTGTGTCTGTGTGTGCCTGTGTGTGTGTCACAGACAAGAAAAATACGTACAGATGAGACAAAGGATTTAAGATTGAATTATATTCTTTGGTAAGAAAGATGCTGGAATTGTTTGTTTTCATGTTTATAATTATGTTTATATCTGACACAAAAATTAATGTGCGCGTTATGTTTCCTGGATAAATTCTTTCCAACGCGGGGCGTGTGTGTGTGTGTGTGTGTGTGTGTGTGTGTGTGTGTGTGTGTGTGATAGATAGATATATAGATAGATAGATATCCCGCTTACCTATAAATGAACAAATGTGTTATGATGTCTATATGCCCGCTTCTCAATGAATGAACGCTTTCTATAAATGAGTACAACACAGTGTTATAATGGCGATTTTCCCGCATCATCGAATGACTAAACAGCATTATAATGACGTTATAATGACGATACCCCAGCTTCCTCGAATGAGTAAACAGCATTATAATGACGTTATAATGACAATATTCCCGCTTCTCTATGAATAACTAAACAGCATTATAATGACGTTATAGTGACGATATCCCAGTTTCCTCGAATGACTAAACCGCATTATAATGACGTTATAATGACGATATTCCCGCTTCTCTATGAATGACTAAACAGCATTGTAATGACGTTATAATGACAATATTCCTGCTTCTCTATGAATGACTAAACAGCATTGTAATGGCGTTATAATGACGATATTCCCGCTTCTCTATGAATGACTAAACAGCATTGTAATGACGTTATAATGACGATATTCCCGCTTCTCTATGAATGACTAAACAGCATTGTAAGGACGTTATAATGACGATATTCCCGCTTCTCTATGAATGACTAAACAGCATTGTAATGGCGTTACAATGACGATATCCCTGATTCTCTATGAATAACTAAACAACATTGTAATGGCGTTATAATGACGATATTCACGCTTCTCTATGAATGACTAAACAGCATTGTAAGGACGTTATAATGACCATATTCCCGCTTCTCTGTGAATGACTAAACAGCATTGTAATGGCGTTACAACGACGATATCCCTGATTCTCTATGAATGACTAAACAGCTTTATAATGACGTTGTAATGACGATATTCTCGCTTTTCTATGAATGACTAAACAGCATTAGCATTATAATGACGTTAGAATGACATTCCCGCTTTTCTATGAATAACTAAACAGCATTGTAAGGACGTTACAATGACGATATTCCCGCTTTTCTATGAATGACTAAACAGCATTGTAATGGCGTTATAATGACGATATCCCTGATTCTCTATGAATAACTAAACAACATTGTAATGGCGTTACAATGACGATATTCACGCTTCTCTATGAATGACTAAACAGCATTGTAAGGACGTTATAATGACCATATTCCCGCTTCTCTGTGAATGACTAAACAGCATTGTAATGGCGTTACAATGACGATATCCCTGATTCTCTATGAATGACTAAACAGCTTTATAATGACGTTGTAATGACGATATTCTCGCTTTTCTATGAATGACTAAACAGCATTAGCATTATAATGACGTTAGAATGACATTCCCGCTTCTCTATGAATAACTAAACAGCATTGTAAGGACGTTGTAATGACGATATTCCCGCTTTTCTATGAATGACTAAACAGCATTGTAATGACGTTATAATGACGATATTCCCGCTTCTCTATGAATGACTAAACAGCATTGTAATGGCGTTACAATGACGATATCCCTGATTCTCTATGAATAACTAAACAACATTGTAATGGCGTTATAATGACGATATTCACGCTTCTCTATGAATGACTAAACAGCATTGTAATGGCGTTATAATGACGATATTCACGCTTCTCTATGAATGACTAAACAGCATTGTAATGGCGTTACAATGACGATATCCCTGATTCTCTATGAATGACTAAACAGCTTTATAATGACGTTGTAATGACGATATTCTCGCTTTTCTATGAATGACTAAACAGCATTAGCATTATAATGACGTTAGAATGACATTCCCGCTTCTCTATGAATAACTAAACAGCATTGTAAGGACGTTGTAATGACGATATTCCCGCTTTTCTATGAATGACTAAACAGCATTGTAAGGACGTTATAATGACGATATTCCCGCTTCTCTATGAATGACTAAACAGCATTGTAAGGACGTTATAATGACGATATTCCCGCTTCTCTAAGAATGAACAACAGCTTTATAATGGCGATATTCCCAGTTACTATGAATGACTATAATGACGGTATAATGACAATGTGCCCGCTTCTCTATGAATGAACAGTGTTAGATTGGCAATATGCCCACTTCCATATGAATGAACATTAGTGTTATGCTGACGATATGCTCACTTCCTTATTGGCAACATGCCTGCTTCCGTGTGACTGAACATCAGTGATATTCCCGCTTCGTAGAAAGGGATTACTCACCATGAAAATGGCGATATGCCTGCTTCTCTATAAATGAACATGTGTTATACTGACGATATGCCCGCTTGCCGATGAACGAACATCAGCGTTATAATGATGATGATGATGATGATATGGATACTTATATAGCGCCTACCTTCCGTCGGAGACCAAGCTCGAAGCGTTTTACAAACACAGGGTTTATTTACACAACAGGCTGCCTGCCTGGGTAGAGCCGACTGACGGCTGCCACTGGGCACTCATCATTCGTTTCCTGTGTCATTCAATCAGGTTTCAGGCACGCACACATACATACTCAGACAGACATGTAAAATTTTACGTGTATGACCGTTTTGTTCATTTACAGGATCTTTAACGTGCGTATTTGATATGCGCGCGTATGCACACGAAGGGAGTTCAGGCACTAGCAGGTCAGCACATGATATAAGACCTGGGAGATCGGAAAAAAATCTCCACCCTTTACCCACCAGGCGCCGTTGCTGAGATTCGAACCCGGGACCCTCAGATTGAAAGTCCGACCGCTCGGCAATTGCACCCGTCGAACTGACGAAATGGCCACTTCTTTATGAATGAAAATCAAGCGTTATACTGACGATATCCCCATTTCTCTATGCCGATGAACATCAAGCATTATACTGACGATATCCCCATTTCTCTATGAATGAACATCAAGCGTTATACTGACGATATCCCCATTTCTCTATGAATGACCATCAGCGTTATACTGACGATATCCCCATTTCTCTATGAATGAGCATCAAGCGTTATACTGACGATATCCCCATTTCTCTATGAATGAACATCAAGCGTTATACTGACGATATCCCCATTTCTCTATGAATGAACATCAAGCGTTATACTGACGATATCCCCATTTCTCTATGAATGACCATCAGCGTTATACTGACGATATCCCCATTTCTCTATGCCGATGAACATCAAGTGTTATACTGACGATATCCCCATTTCTCTATGAATGAGCATCAAGCGTTATACTGACGATATCCCCATTTCTCTATGAATGAACATCAAGCGTTATACTGACGATATCCCCATTTCTCTATGAATGAACATCAAGCGTTATACTGACGATATCCCCACTTCTCTATGAATGAACATCAAGCGTTACAATGACACGTGCCTCCAGATGGCTGGTACAACCCCCCAGGCAACGGCACCGACGAAGAGCCTTCCGAGCCCACGCCGGACTACATGCTCTTCGACGTCCTCAACGACCCCGGGGAGAGGGAGGACCTGAGCATGCGTAGTGGAAAGCAGAAGATCTTGACCACCATGTGGGCCATGCTCAACAAGACCATGGCGGAGCTGCAACCTACGGTACCGGCCCAGGATGTGGATGCCGGCAAGCCCAAGTTCCACAACGGAACCTGGGTGTCTGGCTGGTGTTCGATTGGTTAGATAAACCACGGCAAATCATTGGCAGCGTCACGGTCATGGTATTCCTGCCTCAGTCTTTAATTAAAGAATGGACAGTTATGCAATAATGGTATGTCCACTCTGTCTCATAAAGAACAATGTTATAATGACTATATGCCCGCTTCTTTAAGAATCAACAGTGATATGCCCGCTTCTCTTAGAATGAGCAGTGGTAAAATGGCTGTATGCCCGCTTATTTGAATATGGAGTGTTATAATGGCGATATGTCCGCTCTCTTATAATGAGCAATGTTATAATGACTATATGCCCGCTTCTTTAAGAGTCAATAGTGACGTGCCCGCTTCTCTTAGAATGAACAGTGTGACAATGGCGATTTGCTCGCTCGCTCTCTCATAGTGAACAATAAAAATTTTATAATGACGATGCCCGCTTCTTTAAGAGTGAACAGTAATGTGCCCGCTTCTCTAAGAAAGAACAGTGGTATTATGGCGATACGCCCGTTTCTCAAAGAACAAACAGTGGTATAATGGCGATATGCCCGCTTCTCTAAGAGTGAAGAACTTTATTATGGCGATATGCCCGCTTCTTTAGGAATGAACAGTGGTGTAATGGTGACATGCTCACTTCTTTAAGAATGAACAGTGATATAATGACGATATGCTCGCTTCTTTAAGAGTGAACAGTGATATAATGATGATATGCTCGCTTCTTTAAGAGTGAACAACTTTATAATCATGATATGTCCGCTTCTTTAAGAATGAACAGTGATATGCCCGCTTCTCTGAGAATGAAGTGGTTTAATGATTATATGCCCGCTTCTTTAAGAATGAACAGTGGTATAATGGCTATATGCCCGCTTAGCCAACAGTAAGCAGTGTTGTAATGACGATATGCCCGCTTATCTAAAAACGAACAACAATGTTAGAATGATAATATTCCCGAATTCATGAGAATGGCTATACAGTTTTAAAATGACGGTATATCTGCATCTCTAAGTGTGATAGCGTTAGCGGTGGAGGGCATTAATCTATTAAGAGATACTTAAAGAACTGACAACTCAACAAGGCCGAAGATGG
>NC_134909.1:9451515-9529015 GCF_041734735.1 Babylonia areolata | reverse complement strand
AATATAAATATAACAGTAAATGCAGTTTGCATATAATTAGGCTTCATTCTTTATTTTTGTGTGCCCGTCCCAGAGGTGCAATATTGTTTTAAACAAGATGACTGGAAAGAACTGAATTTTTCCTATTTTTATGCCTAATTTGGTGTCAACTGACAAAGTATTTGCAGAGAAAATGTCAATGTTAAAGTTTACCACGGACACACAGACACAAGTTTACACAAGTGAGTCAAAAAACCACCCAAACAAAACACAAACAAAACAAAAAACACACCTGATGGGGATCGTTCCACGTTTCCCCAGTCGTCAGTCCAGGACGCCGATAACCACTTCGCCCACGGCTGCTGGTTGTACGAGCAAACTCTGAGACGTGTAACTTAATCGCGAGCACGCTTGCTGCCAGTGGCGAGAAAGCGAAATTTAATAATAATAATAATACTTTATTTTTATATAGCGGTATAATACAAAGCTCTGAGCGCTTTACAATCCAGTACCTAAAGTGAAACAAGAAAGCATATAAAAAGTAGTAGAAACATAAAAACAGAATAATTAATATTATAAAAACAACAACAAAAAAACAACAACAAAAAACAAAATAAACCAAAATAAACCACAATGCATAAAACTCAAAAAGTAACATACTATCAATACTACAACTGTTACACTCCAACACTCACACTAACACCCACGCACACACACACACATGATTAAATGGCTAAGATGACAGCAATTTTCACTTAAAATACATACATGTAAAAAGGAACATAATTGTAATCTGCATGCCACAGATTTTGTAAAAATTGTCAAATAAAATTTTGGATAGAAAAGGTAAAAGGGGTAAAAATCAGGTCATTCTCCCTTTCAACCCACACCACCACCATCCATCTACACACTCCCATTCTCTCTACTCTCCCATCACACACACTCACATAGCCATGGGCCTGGGACAACAGCACTACTGGAGTTATGACAAGTGTTTTTTAAAGAGATAAGTTTTAAGATTTATTTTAAAGGTACATATATGAGTTGTTTGTCTGAGAGCAATAGGCAGAGAATTCCAAGTTGTTGGGCCGAAGACGGAAAATGACCTCTTTCCACAGGAGTTAAGAAAATATCGAGGAACATTTAGCTGGGAGGAATCAAGAGAATTCCAAGTTGTTGGGCCGAAGACGGAAAATGACCTCTTTCCACAGGAGTTAAGAAAATATCGAGGAACAGTTAGCTGGGAGGAATCAAGAGATCTCAATGTTCTGTTTGTCAAGTACAGGTTAACAAGCTCAGAAAGATATGAGGGTGTGGTATCACAATTCAGGCACTGAAAGCATAGGCAGGGAACTTTATATTCAATTCTGGCTTGAACAGGCAACCAGTGAAGTGTCCGCAGGAGAGCAGTAGCACTCTCTCTCCTCGACTTTTTTAAGGACGAGTCGAGCTGCACTATTCTATATTTTCTGGAGCTTATAGAGTTTATCATTGGGAAGGCCAGCAAAGAGAGAATTACAATAATCTAGGCGGGATAAAATGAAAGCAACAGCAAGTTTGTTGGCGGCATCAACAGACAGGAAGGGGCGGATTTTACTTATCTTACGAAGCTGAAAGTAAAGAACGTTACACAGGTGGTTCACATGAGTTTCCGTCGTGAGGGATGAATCGAGGTGAAAACCAAGATTGCGGACAGAACTATAAAAAGAAATTTCTATGCCAGAACAAATGATAGACGTTGTATTTATCTGCTTCGGCTTATTTTTTATTACCAGTCAACATGAGTTCTGTTTTGTCATCATTCATTTTAGTTTGTTTTGTTTCATCTACTTTGCTACATTTTCAATCCCAGTTTTAAATTTAGAAGCTAAACATGGAATTTCAGAGGGAGTAGTAGAATCGTGCAGTTGAGAATCGTCAGCAAACAGATGATAGTGAGGTACAGACTGTTGGATGATCAAACTTAGACGTTGTGTGTACATTGTAAAGAGTGCAGGTCCCAGGACAGAACCTTGTGGTACCCCATATCTGAGCACACACGGAACAGACTGGTTTCCATTTACAAGGACAGAGTGTGTGCGACCTGATAAGTAGGAATGAAACCATTTCAGAACAGCACCATTGAGTCCGAACACAGCACACAACCTTCTGACCATAATGTCATAGTCTATCGTGTCAAATGCTGCAGAAAGGTCCAGCTGTGACAGAATGGATACCTTGCCTGCATCAGGTGCTAGCAACAGGTCAATGACCACACATAATAAGGCCGTTTCCGTGCTGTGTCCCTTTCTGTATGCTGACTGAAAAGGCTCAAGGAGACTGTGGATCTCAAGGTGTTTCATAAGCTGGCCAAGCACAATATGTTCTGGTAAGGGTAGAGGTCACCTTTACCAATCTTACAGCGCCTGGTAAGGGTAGAGGTCACCTTTACCAATCTCACGGCACCTGGTATGGGTAGAGACCAATCTCACAGTGCCTAGTAAGGGCAAAGGGCAGAGATAATTTTTACCAATCTTAAAAGTCTGCTTATGCACAAACCTGCTTCTAGTACTTCCAACCCTTTTCATGTGCTTAATTACTCATTCTGAAGATGAAAGACACAGGTCAAACACACCAAAATCCCTGTCAGCGCTCAGAGGGTTATGGAAACACAAAACACACCAAGCATGCACATGCCTGAAAACGGAGTGTAGCTGCCTGCATGGCAGGGTTAAAACAGGCCCACCACCGGACACAAGTGAACGTAGGGGCGAGGAGCAGCCCCATGAAAACAGTGTTAGTGCAGTAACTTTGTGCTTCACACACACACACAAACACACCCAGATACACACACCACACACACACAGAACGTACATAGCCAAACAGAAAACACACACATACATATATACATCTGCACACAGATACCCACAAAGAGAACAAAATCCAAATTTAATATGTTATTTATTTCTTGGAAAAAAAACAAACAACAACAACAACAACAAAAAAACAAAGAAAATCTGCATCTTTGTACACTGTCTGAAGTTGCTATGTACACACATGGTGATAATTCGATATCACAGACCCACTCACACACAGTGATAATTCAGTTATCACAGACTCACACAGTGATAATTCAGTATCGCAGACTCACACCCACACTCACATACAGCGATTTATCAGTTATCAGGGACCCACCTCCACCCCCATACACCCCCTTTCCACACACATTCACACAGTGATAGTTCAGTTATCACAGATTCCCCACCTTACCCACACCTACACGCTGATTATTCAGCAAAGCACACACACACACACACAGTGATAATTCTGTTTCACAATCCCCCGCCCCCCCACTCCCCCAACCACAAACAGTGATAATTCAGCATCACTCACCCACACACTCACCTGAACAGTGATAATTCAATATTGCACATCCACACGCACATCAGGTTATGCACAGTCCTATGTACAGGTTCACCACTGAACACTCAACTCTCAACACACCCCCCGTGACAGGAAAAGGACAAACACACCAACCCATAAACATATGGAAATAAGGACGAACACACCAACGCATGAACACATGTAAAGAAGGACGAACACACCAATGCATAAACACATATAAAGAAGGACGAACACACCAACACACGGAAAGAAGGACAAACACACCAACACATGGGAAGAGGGACAAACACACCAACGCATAAACACACGGAAAGAAGGACAAACACACAAACACATGGAAAGGACAAACACACCAACACATAAACACATGGAAAGAAGGACGAACACACCAACGCATTAACACATGGAATGAAGGACAAACACACCAACGCATAAACATACGGAAACAAGAGGAAAAAGACAAACGCACCAACGCACAAACATTCGGAGAGAAAACGGAAGGACAGACACACATAACACACAAGCATACAGAAAGGAGGAGCAAATGGAAAAACACACCAACATACAAGCAGACGGAAAGAAGGAGGAAAGGACAAACTCACAACCGCCATCAACTTACAGAAAGGAGGAGACACAAATCGACACTGTAACACATGGGAAACGGCGGAGAGGGAACAAACATGAACTTTTACAGATCTTCATTTAAACAGCAGCAGCAGCAGCATCAAAATAGAACAATTACAACAACAACATTCTGACCTTCCTATTTGTGTGTGTGTGTGTGTGTGAGAGAGTGAGTGTGGTTGTGTGTGTGTGTGTGTGTGAGAGTGTGGTTGTGGTTGTGTGTGTGTGTGTGCATGTGAGTGTGGTTGTGTGTGTGTGTGTGTGTGTGTGTGTGTGTGTGTGTGTGTGAGTGTGCTTTTAACCGTACAGGTTTCTGGACAGAACGCTGCCTGGTCTAACCCTTTCTCCTCAAGCAAATTATTATTATCATTATTATTATTATTATTATCATTTTTCAGATTATCTTTGTTCAATTGAGAAAGCAGAAAATCTGTTTTGTGTTTCAAGGTGAACAGGACTACCCAAATTAAGTACTTAAAAAAAAAAAAAAAAAAAAAAAAAAAAATCAACCATGTTAAACATAAACCTCCTGTCATATCCAGAGGAAAAATAAGAAACAATAAAAAAAAACAACAACCAACAACAGCAAAAAACAACAGTTTGTGGCATACCATCCTAACCATTACGCTCCTTACAGCAAATTATGACAAGGCTATGCTGAGGATATCTATCACTTAATCTATCAACCCAAGATTAACAAAAAAACAACATCATCATCATTTAAGCCACACACACACACATACACAAAAGAAAAGAAAAGAAAAAAGGAAAAAAAAAAAGGTCATATGGATGAATAACACTGCAGAGTGGACAGCAAGTGCCTGTCCCATTTCAAAGGTGAAAAGAAACAAGATAAATAATAATAATAATAATGATAATGATGACAACAATAATAATACTAATAATAACATAAGATCAAAGAAAATCTCTTCCAGAACTTACATTTTCTCTGTGTGTGTCACAAGCCAGGTCAATCACAACGTCTACTCTCTCCAGCCGACAACAAAGACCAAAGCAGACCTCCAGATATATTAAAAAAAACCCCAAAAAACAAAAACCCCAGAAGCTGTGCATTAATTAATACTCAACCCCCTATTCACGTATGTAGTCATTCATCTTTTATTTTGCTTACAGCCCAACTGGCCACACATGGCTGAAAAAAAGTGTATTGATACCACAGACCCCTCCCACATCCCCCCCTCCCCGCCCTCACCCCCAAAAAACCCAAACAAAACAAAATAACAAAACAAAAAAACCCAACAACATAAAAACGACAACCAAACCTCGGGAAAGAAAATTAGGCTCAACAATAACGCACAAACACTATTCAAATCTATTTTTTTGCCCGAGGGATTGGGGTAAAAAAAACAAACAAAAAAACCCAACAATAATGACAACAAAACAACAAACTTTCCTGATCATAATAATTCAAAGTACACAAAACTGTACATATAATAAAAGGCATAAAAACAAATACATTTCCAACAGGGCCATCACTCCTCAAAAGTGTATAAAAAAAAAAAAAAATTTTTAATCCCAAGTTCAGAAAAAGAACCCCCCAAAATATTAACTCATTCACCACCAAGTTTCTGTGTGAACAACACTCCCCCCAGCGCCAAATATTTTAGAAACGACACTCTCAGTCACACAGGCTTGCGTTCAAGTCAAAACAACACAACGGACTTGTTCACTTCAAACACAGTAAAGGGGTAAAGGTTAGTCATTGTTCTACTGGTGGGAAACCGGCTGCAGCTGTCAACCTTTGTTACAATGTGAAAAACTGGTCTTATCAACATGACCCCTCAATGTCAACAAAAATCGCCAATGGCGGTGAACTGTCTAGTCAACTGAAGTCGCCTACGGCAGTGAAAGAGTGAAGGCTTTCCAGGGGGGAAAAAAAAAAATTTCATGGAAGCCAGAAGATAAGAAAAGGAAGAGACGACAGGAAGAAAAGGAAGAAGCCAGAAGCGAACAGAGCGATAGAAAAGTGAAAATTCCTAACAAAGAATTTCCAGGAGGTAGGGATGCTGCTGAAGCTGCACCGCCACCCTTCTACTGATCACAGCAGATCACATCGGTAAGAAACGTAACCAATCACTCAATCCTTTGGTAAAATGCCCATACTAACCAGAACATGCTACATTAAGAAACATAACCAATCACTCAATCCTGTGGTAAAATGCCCATACTAACCAGAACACGCTACATTAAGAAACACAACCAATCACTTAATCCTGTGGTAAAATGCCCATACTAACCAGATTATACTACAGTAAGAAATGTAACCAATCACTTAATCCTGTGGTAAAATGCCCATACTAACCAGATTACACTACAATAAGAAACGTAACCAATCCCTTAATCCTGTGGTAAAATGCCCATACTAACCAGATTACCCTACACTCAGAAACAAACTAAACAGTCACCTGTCCTCTACTGATCAGACCATACTACATTCACTTTAACTCACTCAGTACGGCCAGTCCTCTCTTCTCCTCTGCACAGACCCCTCGGATGTCCAGTGGGTGTCTGAATGACCCAACCTTTAGCTTCTGTCGTCAGAATTGTGGTTTTCTTTGTCAACATTCACGTCTTCAGTATAAGAGCCTTCCGTTTGCAATATTTTGATGATGGTAATTGGGGTGAAACGCTGTTAGCGTCGTCTCTTTCGCCGTTCGCATGGAGAGAGTTAAGAAAGGTAACCAAGCAATCACTTATCCCATCCTGTGGTAAACACCCATGCTAATCAGTACAGTATCAGTATCAGTAGCTCACTGTGTTTGGACAAATCCATATATGCAACACCACATCTGCCAAGCAGATGCCTGATCAGCAGCTTAACCCAACGCGCTTAGTCAGGCCTTGAGAAAAAAAAAAAATAGAAAAAAGAGGAAGAAAAAAGAAAGAAAAAAAGAAGTAAATGAATATTCAGATAAGAAAAAGAAGAAAAAACCCCGAAGATATTAATAATAATAATAAATACAAATAAGAAAAAAAGACAATAATGATAATAAATAAACAAACAGGCAAATAATGAAAAACATACCGACTCACATACACATGCGCACACATGCATAACAGATATGCAACGAACATGCAGTTTCACAGACACACATTAAATTAACTGAAAAAACATAGCCAAACAATCACCTGTGGTAAACCCCCACACTAATCATAACACATTACACCAACAAACATAACCAAACAATCACCTGTCCCTGTGCTAAACACCCATACTAATCAGGACACATTACATCAAAGAACATAACCAAACAATCACCTGTCCTGTGCTAACCCCACACTAATCAGGACACATTACATCAAGGAACATAGCCAAACAATCACCTGCCCTGTGCTAAACACCCATACTAATCAGGACACATTACATCAAAGAACCTAACCAAACAATCACCTGTCCTGCGCTAAACCCCACACTAATCAGAACACATTACATCAAGGACATAGCCAAACAATCACCTGCCCTGTGCTAAACACCCATCTAATCAGGACACATTACATCAAGGAACATAACCAAACAATCACCTGTCCTGCGCTAAACCCCCACACTAATCAGAACACATTACATCAAGGAACATAACCAAACAATCACCTGCCCTGTGCTAAACACCCATACTAATCAGACACATTACATCAAAGAACATAACCAAACAATCACCTGTCCTGTGCTAAACACCCATACTAATCAGGACACATTACATCAAGGAACATAACCAAACAATCACCTGTCCTGTGCTAAACCCCCATACTAATCAGGACACATTACATCAAAGAACATAACCAAACAATCACCTGCCCTGTGCTAAACACCCATACTAATCAGACACATTACATCAAAGAACATAACCAAACAATCACCTGCCCTGTGCTAAACACCCATACTAATCAGGACACATTACATCAAAGAACATAACCAAACAATCACCTGCCCTGTGCTAAACACCCATACTAATCAGAACACATTACATCAAGGAACATAACCAAACAATCACCTGTCCTGTGCTAATCAGAACATAATGCATTAAGAAACGTAACCAAACAATCACCCATCCAATCCTACGGTAACCGCCCCCCTCCTCCCCCCACCAAACCACCCATATTAATCAGGACGCTCCACATGAAGAAATGTAACCAAACAATCTGTGTTAACCCCCCCCCCCCCCACACACACACACTACTCAGAAAACATCAAATCACCAACAAAAACAAAACAACAACAAAACCAACAACAATGTAATAACCAATCCTAACCGTAATAACATGTGACATGAATGCAAAATCTCAATAACACACCACAAGAAGGCACAAGTTAAACAAACAACACAACACATAAACGCAAATCTAACAAACACCACCACAAACAAACAAAAATCAAACATAAACACTACCAGAAAACATGAACAAAAAATCTGAACCGACAACGCATGACCAAAACACAAAACCGAATAAAATATTACATGAACTCAAGTAACACATGACATGAACTCAAATAACAAGACATGACCTCAAATATCACACAACATGACCAATTCCACAGACACCAGCACGCAGGGAGCCCACAACTCTAATACCACAATACAGAAAGGTGAATTCAATAAAACAGCACACAGCTAGAAAGCTACTTCAACTGAACATCAACCGCTAAACAGCCTCACAGCAAAACTCTTTGGAGGCAAACTACCCACCCTCCTGAAACCAACGGACGAAGCACACACGTTTGACACATGGGCTCAGCAGTGATTCAACGACCGGGATCGGTACAATTTGTACAAACTATTGTGAAGCAACGTCGGGCCCGGTCAGTACTTGGATGGGTGACCGCCTGGGAACACCGGGTGCTGTTGGCATTCCTTATGTCCCAACACTCGGCTTATATCACATATTAACATAAGTTTACGTTTGGGCCACCAGCAAAGTGAGAGCTGTATCATCAATGGTTTCTCCAGTCAATGGGAAATCATTTACAGCTTAGTCTTTTGTGAAGGACTATGACTCAAACTAGGAGGTAAAACTGCACTGGCTCTTAGTGCTGCAGCCTTGGGGGGTTAGTTGGCCTTTGGGAACCATCCCAACGCCGACTGTCCTAAACCCTCTTGGCCGAGAGAGTGGGGATGTAACTTGGGCAAGACACTCTCCACTATAATCAAATTCTAGCCCAAATAGTGGGAACAACAGTTGCCTCCTCTGCTGTTCTGATGGTCATAGTCGGACACGACGACTATCATATTGTGAATTCCAGTTTTTTTTATTAAAAAAAAAAAAAAAAAAAAAAAAAAAAAAAAATCAGCGTCACTTCTGAAAAATCACACACACAAACAACTGACACGCCTTCAAGCAAAACTGAAGATCAATGGTCCTTCGCATAGCGTTCCACTAAATGTCCGATTTAATAGAAATAATAATGCTGCTACTGACAATACCAATAACAGTTCTCCAAATAAAAAAAATGATGCCCATGATTACAACAACAACCATAACAAGGAGAAAAAGAAGAAGAACCCCCCCAAAAAACAACAACATTACAAAATAAAACTGGAATGGAGAAAGAAGAAAAAAAAAAAAAAAAAAAAAAAAAAAAGAAGAAGAAGAAAACTTAAGTTTTAAGAACAGTGCAGAGATCACTGATCAAGCAGTCACACAGGTGAAAAATCTATTTATCATATAAAAAATAAAGTATAATAAGAACAACATGAACCATAAACAAGAATACTACTACTACTTCTAATGAATTAAGGAAGAACAATCAACATTCCACCCACCAAGTACAGTAGAACTTCTTATTGCTATTCAGTTGACATTCTCCATCATAACACACACACACACACACACACACACACACAGTGACTCACACACACAATTTCAACAAGAAGCTAGCAACTCTTCCTCTCATTCTCCACCGGACGTGAAACCCGTACAAAAATTTGCGAGATTCTCTTGTGTGCAAGTCCTGCAAATGCAGCGATATGAACACTATTTAACTGAATCAAGAAAAAAAAAAAAAAATGCAACAGAGAAATAATGTATACATTCACACATCCTAACACCACACACGAAACTAAAAACAGCCAGTCTCGGATAATCTCAACAGTCAAATTCCGACAACGCTGTGAACTCAAACATCCAGCAAAATTCACAGAAAAGCTGGACAGTTCTGATCAAGTCTTTTTTTTTTTTTGTGGAGGGTGTGAAAGGAAATGTCATTGTTTAACTGACGCAACTGATTCTGCTCAACAAACATAATAAAGTTACTGCCATCATTCTAAAGTGCAGCAACCACTGCCTCTGCACTGGATTAACTCATTTCGCCCAACACAAAATAAAGCAAGTGGCATTGGTTTGAAGTGCGATAACAACATAACTGTTTTTAAATAGATTAACTCATTTCGCTCAACAAATATAAAGCAAGAGGCATCAAACTACAAATGGAAAAAAAGTAAAAAAAAACCACAACAAACAAATCACCACCACCGCCAATTAATGCTGGTTGCAAAAACAAGACTCACTTTTGATAAGAGACAACCAACGTTTCAGATGAAAGGTCTGTCTTCGGGGACTGTTAACTGGGAAACGACAGTGGAGGTAAGTGCAAGACGAAGGAGAAGTGGCACCAACTTGTAGCTTGAAGTGCAAGATCTATAACTTCTGTACATTCAAAGTGGCATAACTCAGCATAACTCATTTCACTAGAAAAAAGAAAAAAAAACAAACAAAAAAAACCAAGTGGCGTTGATGCACTCTTTTCAGCGGTATAACTCACTCTGTTCAACAACAACATAAATGCTGTCGGAAGGGGAAGGCGCTCAAATAGATAACACCACCCAACATCCTGGCCTGTAACCCGGTCTGTCACTTCTGCCTCATTTCAGATTAGGCAATACACACACACACACACACAAAAAAAAAAGAAAAAAAGAAAAAAGAAAAAAGAAAAACACAGATTCAAAGAAACTCCATCCTTTTGCCCCCTTTTTGGGGTGTGTGGCAGATACAACAAGAGTACATACTCACTGAATCAGTCCAACACCACCACTGAAGCAAGCAAAATACACACACACACTCACATAAAATAAAATTGTTAAAAAAATATAAAAAGAGACAACAAAACAAATCAAACTTCAACATATTAACCAGTATGTTCCAGATGTAAAGAAAACGTTCCACAACCTCGCCAAGCTTTATGAATTTACTTAAAAGTTGAGTTTTTTCCCATCGCCAGTCAACGAGTTCATTCGTCAAAACTGTCAGTGTTCGCTTGCTCATTCGTCAAAACTGTCAGAGAGTTCGCTTGCTCATTCGTCAAAACTGTCAGAGAGTTCGCTTGCTCATTCATCAAAACTGTCAGTGTTCGCTTGCTCATTCGTCAAAACTGTCAGAGAGTTCGCTTGCTCATTCGTCAAAACTGTCAGAGAGTTCGCTTGCTCATTCATCAAAACTGTCAGTGTTCGCTTGCTCATTCGTCAAAACTGTCAGAGAGTTCGCTTGCTCATTCATCAAAACTGTCAGTGTTCGCTTGCTCATTCGTCAAAACTGTCAGAGAGTTCGCTTGCTCATTCGTCAAAACTGTCAGAGAGTTCGCTTCACATGGAAACGTAGGAAACGAGGCGAGACAGGAGAATGAACATGGAAACCACACACACTGGGACATAAATCAAATAAAACAAAAAAAACAAACTTTTGTATTTCTTTATTTTTTTTTTTAAAGTAAATAAAACCCCATACAATTTATGGACGTTTTCATTCTCAGTGGTTTTCTGTACAATTCTTTTTAATCACCATTATAATTACTTTATAATTATTATCATCATTCCTTTATTTCTAGGTATTAAAGGACAGACACAGGGGGATCCTCAGCATGAACAATAAGCAGCAACGCATGAGCGTACATTTGAACACACACATGCGCATATAAACACATACTCACTTCGACTGATCATAGCACCGTTACAAACAATGCAAACTTTTACCAGCTTGACAAATGACGACCAAGACCTTCCAAACTGACGTTCCAGGTGATCAACGACTCCGTGGCATATTCAAATCCTACACCGACACTTCACATCACTCATGGGACGAGTCAAGCAGACGCTAAATCTACGACTACTGTTAGTCGCTCAGATCCCAAATTCTCGCTTCACAGAGAAGGGATCGCAAGGTTGCTCACTGCTTTATCCTGTTGCACACAAATACATGCACCTGTTTCAAACATTTTGCTGTTGGTTTTTAGACAGTATTTCATTAAAAACAAAACAAAACAGAAAACCCCCTGAAAAGTGACAGTACAAATGCAGCTCAGCATTTGCCCACGGTACAGCGCTAATTCATTTACCCTCTCTCAAAATAAAACTTTCAGTTCTTCCACAACAATATAACAAATAAAACAAATATCAATATCAAGTTTTAAAGCAAAAAAACAAAACAAAAACAATAACAAAAAACAAAAACAAAAACTCCACAAACCAAACAATAAAAACAACTCCCCACACATCTATACAGTAATGTGCAGCTGCAAATAACCCTAACCAAGCATGGAAAAAAAAAAAAAAAAAAAAAGAAAAAAAAAAAAGGTTTGTTTACCTGCAAAACACAAAAAAACTGAATGCAACACACACACGCGTTACACACACACATTTTATACACACTCAGACACACACACCCTCCTCTCTATACACGTACACACACACAGCGCAATGATGCGAATCACTCAAGACGGGGACCTGCCTGCTCACTTTAACATTGTCGTCACACGGCAGCCTCTCTCCGCTTCTGTTTTCTTTTCCCAACCATCAACATTCCCTATGCCGTGAACACACACACACGCACTCTCTCTCTTCTCTCCTCCCCCGCCCCCCCCCACACCTCTCCTCTTCTTTTTGTAGTGTGTGGTGACCTAGTAGTGGCAACACATCCGCCTAGAAAGCCAGAGGATCTGAGCGTACCGGATCGAATCCTACACTCCTAAGTATTTTCTCCCCCACTCCACTAGACTTTTGGGCGGTGGTCTGGACGCTAGTCATTCGGATGAGGCGATAAACGAGAGGTCCCATGTGCAGTGTGAACTTAGTACATGTTAAAAAAACAAAAAACAAAAAAAAACTAAAACTTAAACCCCCCCCAAAAAAACCATAGCAACAAAAGGGTTGTCCCTGGCAAAATTCTGCAGAAAAATCTGCTCTGACTGGAAACCAAGAACACTTGCAGACAGAAAAACCCTCAGAATACATGAAAAAAAAAAAAAAAAAAAAGGATGGGGGGGATGAAGCAGCACTGAACTGTACAAAGCATTCTTCCCAAAGACAGCGACCTGAATTTCACAAAAAAAAAAAAAAAAAAAAAAAAAAAAAAAAGTACAAACACCACAATATTTTTTATCCTTCAAACTCTACCCTGCCCTATTTCCTTATCAACATTTCATATCATTACCATTCTTTTCTTTTTTTTTATAGTTTTTTTGGGGGGAGGGTGGAGGGGGTGGGGGGTGGGGTGGGGGCTGCCCCTCCCCCTCTGAACCATTTCAGTGGCATTACTCCCACACCGCTCATTCAGAGTCCCCCATATGGGATCGTCTGTTGCAGTCAGGAATTACCAATATTCCACAGCCACTTCTTGTTCTTTGCTTACTGTTTTATTATTTTTTTTTTTTTTGGTTTGTTTGACATCCAGTTTCTCACGAGGCCAACACGCATTTATTCTTTTTCTTGTTCTTTTCCTCTTTTTGCTTTCTGCATTTTTTCTCTCCCCTTTCTCTCTCTCTGCCTCCTCGAAAACAAATCATCCACTCTCATTCTTTCTTCTCTCCCTCTCTCCACACCATTCTCCTGCCCTCTCTCTCTCTCTAGACACGCCTCCCTGAAAGTTATTTTGCGCCCACCTCCTTCACTTCCTTAAAGAAAAAGAAAAAACAAAACAAACAAAAACAAAACAAACAAAACAAACAAACAACCCCACATCACACACCCTTCAACTCATGTCTGTCCCATCCCATCAATTCAACCCCCCCCCCCCCCCCCTTTTTTGGTCGTCAAACCAACACAACAGTCTCCACCAATCCCTGCCCCTCATCCTCACCCCAACTCACCACCACCACCACCACCATCCGAGGTGAGTGCTATGCAGGAGTGGGGGTGGGGGTTGTAGGACGGAGGGGGTGGTGAGGGTTCGGGGGGTGGGGTGCTAGCTTTCTGTCTCTCTCTCTCTCTCTTCCTCTTCTTCTGTCTTTCAGTCTCTCTGTGGTGGGGGGTGGGGGTCCCTCTCTCTCTTCCTCCTCCTCTGTCGTTCAGTCTCTCTCTCTCTCTCTTCCTCCTCTGTTGTTCAGTCTCTCTCTGTGGTGGGGGGTGGGGGTCCCTCTCTCTCTTCCTCCTCCTCTGTCTTTCAGTCTCGCTCTCTCTCTCTTCCTCCTCTGTCGTTCAGTCTTTCTCTCTCTCTTCCTCCTCTGTCGTTCAGTCTTTCTCTCTCTCCTCCTCCTCTGTCGTTCAGTCTCTCTCTCTCTCTCTTCCTCCTCTGTCGTTCAGTCTCTCTCTCTCCTCCTCCTCTGTTGTTCAGTCTCTCTCTCTCTCTCTTCCTCCTCTGTTGTTCAGTCTCTCTCTGTGGTGGGGGTGGTGGGGTGGGGGGGTCTCTCTCTTCCTCCTCCTCTGTCGTTCAGTCTCTCTCTCTCTCTCTTCCTCCTCTGTCTTTCAGTCTCTCTCTCTCTTCCTCCTCCTCTGTCTTTCAGTCTCTCTCTCTCTCTCCATCCTCCTCTGTTGTTCAGTCTCTCTCTGTGGTGGGGGTGGTGGGGTGGGGGGGTCTCTCTCTCCATCCTCCTCTGTTGTTCAGTCTCTCTCTGTGGTGGGGGTGGTGGGGTGGGGGGGTCTCTCTCTCTCTCTCTCATCTGGTGGTCAGGGCCCGGTCAATGTCACCCTCTTCTTTCTCTCCCTCCCTCCCTCTCTCTCTCTTCCTCTTTTTTCTCTCCATCTCTCTCCCTCATGATTTTCTCACTCTCCTCTTCCTGTTCTCTCTCTCTCTCTCCCTCCCTCATGATCTCCTCTTCTCTCTCTCTTTCATCTGGTGGTCAGGGCCCAGTCAAGGTCATCCTCTTCTTTCTCTCCCTCCCTCTCTCTCTCTTCTTTCTCTCCCTCTCTCTCTCCTCCTCCTCCTCTATCATGACCTCCTCTTCTCTCTCTCTCATCTGGTGGTCAGGACCAGGTCAAGGTCACCCTCTTCTTTCTCTCCATCCCTCCCTCTCTCTTCCTTTTCTTTCTCTCCCTCTCTCTCTCCTCCTGTCCCTCTCCCTCTCTCTCCCTCATGATCTCCACTCTCTCTCTCTCATCTGGTGGTCAGGGCCCGGTCAAGGTCGCCCGCCTCGTGGGCCATTGCCATGACGGCGCGGTGCCGCTCGAACAGACCCGTCATGTCCGTGGGCCGGACGCTCTGAGGCCTCTCCAGCTTCCCCCCTTCTCCCTCGTCCTGCAGTCTGGCGTCGGCTAGGTTCTCCACAAACATCTCCGTCAGGAACGATCGCAGCTCCTCCACTTTCTTGTCTGGGGGTGGGAAAAAAAAAAAAAAAAAGAGAAAGAAAAATGTAAATCATTACATGGTCCGTGTTCTTTTTCCATTGTTGCGTCGCTTGACATACATCAAAGTGTCAATAATTCAAGGCTGATGCTAATACAATGCTTATTATTTGTTATGGCATTGCATCACTATCAATGTCTGATAACTGCTTTCACCCTGACCATGACAAAAAAAGTGAATTAAAAAAAAAGAAAAAAGAAAAAAAGGAGATACAGATTAGGAATATTTCAAGTCAAAAAGTTGGAAAAAAAAAGAAGATAAAAAAAAAGAAAAAGAAGAAATGGATTAGGAACAAATATAACGATTAGAAAAGCTGAAAAAAAAGAGCACCATTCCCACCATCACCCTCCAACCCCTTCCCAAAACAAAAGAACAAAACAATGAAAAACCACAAAACCCCCCCACAAAAACCCCCTCCCTGCACTGACTGTAGAGGTCCTTGAGCAAGTCACACAGTGCACTCCCTCCCCCCAATCCCCACGGGCAAGAAAAAAACAAAACAAAAAAAAACAACCTTCCCCCTACAAAAAACACAACCCCCTTAACAAAAAAACCCCCTCCCTCCCTGAACTGACCAGAGAGGCCCTCCTCAAGAAAGGTGCGTCATTCCCACCCTCACTCAGCCCCCTCCAAATACAAAACAAGAAACAAAATAAGAACCCCCCCCCCACCCCCGCCCCCCCCAAAAAAAAACCACCACCACCACCAACAAAAATATCCCTCCCTCCATTCACCAGAGAGGTCCTTTTTCAGGAAGATGCATCATTCTTACACACAGCTCCCTAACTCTTCCAACCCCCCCCCCCCCCCCCCCCCCCAAATAAAACCCCAAACAAAACCCCACAAAAAACACCCCCCCCAAAAAAAACATAAACCCCCACCCACACAAAACCCCCCAAACAAAACCCACAAAAAACGCACCTCCCCCAAAAAAAACACAACCCCCGCCACACACACACAAAACCCCAAACAACCCCCCCAAGAAACGCACCCCCCAAAAGACAGAAAATCCCACCCTTACCCACTCCCAACTCATCCCCCACACCCCTTAAAAAAAAAAAAAAAAAAAAAAAAAAAAAAAAAATCACACCCTTACCAGCCCCTCTTCCAACCCCCCCCCCCTCCTCCCAAAAAATAACAAAAAAACCCCACAAACCCCCCCACCCCACCCCCAAAGAAAAAAACAACAACCCCTCCCTGCACTGACCAGAGAGGTCCTTCTCAAGGAAGGCGCACCACTGTCCCCGGAGGTCCTCCAGGCTTGCCGTGTCGGCCTCCAGCCCCGACTGCGCCAGGAAGGCCAGGGACGGCAGGATCTGGTTCCGCATCAAGGTCAAGGCCTCCGACACGTCCGCGTCCGTCTCAAACTGCTGCATGGCCTCTGCGTTCACGTGCTGTCACCACCACCACAAAACCGCCCATCAGAGAGTCAAAAAGTGTCAGTTTAATACAGACGAACAAACTTGTTTGGTATTCAGGGGGGAAAAAAACAACCAAGAGAGTGAGAGAGCGAATGAACAACTGAATGGAGGGAGGGATTCAACTTCTTCTTTTTTTTTTTTTGAAGGTAGAAAAAGCAGAAAGAGTAAAAGAATCAACAAACGGATGGACATGTGAAGACTCTTATTTTATTAAAGTGAAAAAAAAAAACCAACCCAAAAACAACAACAAAAAAAAAACCCAACCAAGAGAGTGACAGAACAAACGAACCAATGGACAGAGGGATGAATAAACAACTCCCATTTTTTTTCATTATGGGGAAAAAACAGCCAAGAGACTTCAGAGAGTAAAAGAATAACAAATGAACAGACAGACAGACGTCACAGAGAGACGTACAAACTAACGTTTTTCTTAAGTGCGGGGAAAAACAACAACCAAGAGAGTGAGAGAAACAAACAAATGAACAGATAGATGGACACATTTTTTTCTTTTGTGGGGAAAAACTAAATGAAATATGACAGTGAGAGAACAAACAAATGGACAGACATACAAAATGAATGGACAGATACACAAACTAACTTCTTTTTTTTTTTTTTTTAAATTGTAAGATAAAAACAACCAAGACGTGGAGTGATGGCCTAGAGGTAATGAGTCGGCCTAGGAAGCGAGAGAATCTGAGCGCGGTGGTTCGAATTACGGCTCAGCCGCCGATATTTTCTCCCCTTCCACTAGACCTTGAGTGGTGGTCTGGATGCTAGTCATTCAGATGAGACGATGAACCAAGGTCCCGTGTGCAGCATGCACTTAGCGCATGTAACAGAACCCACGGCAACAAAAGGGTTGTTCCTGGCAAAATTCTGTAGAAAAATCCACTTCGATAGGAAAAACAAATAAAACTGTACGCAGGGGGGGGGGGGGGGGAAGAAAAAAAAGGTGGCGCTGTAGTGTAACGATGCGCTCTCCTTCGGGAGAGCAGCCTGAATTTCACACAGAGAAATCTGATGTGATAAAAAGAAATACCAATACAAAAGAACTAACAAACTTATTTTTTCATCGAGGAAGGAAAAAAAAAAAAAAAAAAAAGACAAAGTGAGAGAAAAAAAAATTAATGAACGGATGGACAAACGAACTTTTTTTTTTTTATATTTAGGGGGAAAATGATTTGTTAAAGTATATCTGCTTCTTTGCTCAAGTGGGCTTTTTGTATTTGTTTAATTTTTGAAGCCACTCTTTCTTATTTACATGGTGTGTGTAAACGATACTCATGTATAATGTTAAAAAAAAAAAAAGAACCAAAAAATCCAAGAAGAAGCTTGTTTTCATCCTGCCATCATGGTGACATTAAAAAGAGAGAGAGAGAGAGAGAGAGAGAGAGAAACAGGAGACACTGAGAGAACAAATAATCGGTAAGATGTACAAACTTTTTTTATTTAGAGGGGAAAAATAAACAACAGAAAAAAAACAAGCACACAAAGCTTGGTTGTTTTTTTTATATTGCCCCCATAGTGTCATTACAAAAACAACAACAACAGAATGGACAGACAGATGTAAAAGCTTTTTCACTAAGGGTAAAGAAAGTAACCCCCACGAACCCCTCCCAACCTTCTTCTTCTTCTGCGTTCACTCGTATGCACACGAGTGGGCTTTTACATGTATGACCGTTTTTACCCCGCCATGGAGGCAGCCATACTCCGTTTTCGGGGGTGTGCATGCTGGGTATGTTCTTGTTTCCATAACCCACCGAACGCTGACATGGATTACAGGATCTTTAAAGTGCGTATTTGATCTTCTGCTTGCATATACACTCAAAGGGGGGGTTCAGGCACTAGCAGGTCTGCACATATGTTGACCTGGGAGATCGTAAAAATCTCCACCCTTTACCCACCAGGCGCCGTCACCATGATTCGAACCCGGGACCCTCAGATTGAAAGTCCAACGCTTTAACCATTCGGCTATTGCGCCCGTCAGCCCTCCCAACCAAAAACCACAAAGATACACACACACACAAGAAGTGCAGAAGGGGTGGAGTTCAGGTGGGTGAGGGATTGAGAGGGGGGTGCAGGGGCTAAGTGGGGGGTGGGTGGGGGGGGGGCGGGGCGCGGATGAGAGGGGGGAACCGAACCTGCAGGCAGTTGTGTCGGAAGAAGGAGATGAGTCGGTTGTCGATGCCGGCCAGGTCCGACAGCCCGCTGCAGGCCGAGCGGTTGTGAAGCCACGCCTGGTTGAAGTAGGGCAGGGCCTCTGTAAACCTGCACACACACCACAACAGTAGTATAGAGACCATCTTTGGGCCAACGGGAAACTGAGAGCTGTATTGTCAATGCTTTCTCCAATGCAATGGGAAATCATACACAGCTTAGACTTTTTTTTTTTTTTTTTTTTTTTTTTGCTGCCCCATCATCTGTACCGTTTCAGTGGCATTACTCCCACGCCGCTCATTTAGATTCCCCCATACACGGTCACACCCGGGTTCGTCCGTCGCAGTTCCAGCGTCGGCAGTCCACAGGGAACCATCGATGTTAGGTCACCAGGAGGCCACACACCAGAGGAGACCCTGCACTGCTGCTGAGTCACTTCGGTGGTGTTCAGTGGTGCCTGTTCTGATTTTACGTACTTAGGACACCACCTACTAAGCCCCCTACTAACGACAATAATGGCTTAGTCGCGGAGCCAGACTGAGTGAGCGTCCCTCCCAGAGTGGAGACCGCCACCACGTCCTTCAAACAACAGCCCCCCACGAAACCACCGACACTGATGACATTCACAGCTTAGACTTTTGTGAAGGACTACGACTCTCAAACTTGGAGGTGAATTTGCACTGGCTCTTAGTGCTGCAGCCTTGGGGACTAACTGGCCTTTGGGAACCATCCCCAACGCCGACTGTCCTGGAACCTTCTTGGCCGAGAGAGTGGGGGATGAAACTTGGGAAAGACACTCTCCACTATAATCAAATTTCTAGCCCAGATAGTCGTGACAGCAGTTACCTCCTCTGCTGTTCTGATGGTCATAGTTGGACATGACTGACTATCATACATATATTGTATAGAGACAGCCGTCTCTACAAAAACCGTGTGGTCCCAAAACGGCTGTCTCTATACTACTACAAACATCCTTTTTGACTCACTTGTGTAAACAAAGTGAGTCTATGTTTTAACCCGGTGTTCGGTTGTCTGTGCGTGTGTGTGTGTGTGTGTGTGTGTGTGTGTGTGTGTGTGTGTCCGTGGTAAACTTTAACACTGACATTTTCTCTGCAAATACTTTGTCAGTTGACACCAAATTTGGCATAAAAGTGGGAAAAATTCAGTTCTTTCCAGTCATCTTGTTTAAAACAATATTGCACCTCTGGGATGGGCACAAAAAAAATCAAAAAAAAAGAAGCCTAATTATATGCAAACTGCATTTACTGTTATATTTATATTTTTTGTATTCTCTGAACTTGGCACTCTGACCTCTTATTCTGACACGACAACAAGAGGAGTCATTATTATCATTTTTTGTTCAAACAGGAACTTCTTTTGCTAAGCATGGAATTTTTATTTATTTTGCAAACGTTTTGGTGCAGATAGTAAACAAGGGAAATTACTCTGTAATTAATGCTAGGGAACTTAATTTATCACAAGTGAGTCTTGAAGGCCTTGCCTCTCTTGTTTTTTTTCTTTTGGGCTGCTCTAAAGAGATGCCAACAACCCCTGTCAAGTGTTTGTAGGAACAATCAGGAAATTTGGAAGGAAATTTTGTGAATTTGGTTGGAACACTCGAGACTCTGAGCCAAACCAGGAAACATACATTTTATCATCAAGGCATACAATCACTTGGGCCTGCCTGCAACATGGTTTAACTGTTATCGGAGGCTGTTTGAAATTGCTACATTAGGTCTGTTTTCAACTGTCCAGTCTCGTAACAGTCTTACTGGTGCTCTGTTTATGCTTGTTCCTTCCTTGCACTCCACAGCTTAATCCAATGGGCACAGACGCTGTTTGACCGAGACGCAACTTGATTCAATGGTAACACACACACGTGAGACCAAGGTTAGTAGTGACTGCCTAGCCTTGTGATTGATAGAGCGTCTGGGTACTGTTGCGTCTGGGTACTGTTACGACAGGAGTCACATGCTATCTAGTCCAAAATGAACTCGTCGGAACAATTCTGACACTGGCGTAACGTCGATAGTAAGCTTTCCTTGTAGTAAGCTTGCAGACCTTGTACAAGTGACACAACCCTTACCTTTCCTTGTAGTAAGCTTGCAGACCTTGTACAAGCGACACAACCCTTACCTTTCCTTGTAGTAAGCTTGCAGACCTTGTACAAGCGACACAACCCATACCTTTCCTTGTAGTAAGCTTGAAGATCTTGTACAAGCGACACAACCCTTACCTTTCCTTGTAGTAAGCTTGAAGACCTTGCTCAAGCGACACAACCCTTACCTTTCCTTGTAGTAAGCTTGCAGACCTTGCTCAAGCGGACACAACCCTTACCTTTCCTTGTAGTAAGCTTGCAGACCTTGTACAAGCGATACAACCCTTACCTTTCCTTGTAGTAAGCTTGCAGACCTTGTACAAGCGACACAACCCTTACCTTTCCTTGTAGTAAGCTTGAAGACCTTGTACAAGCGATACAACCCTTACCTTTCCTTGTAGTAAGCTTGAAGACCTTGTACAAGCAACACAACCCATACCTTTCCTTGTAGTAAGCTTGCAGACCTTGTACAAGCGACACAACCCATACCTTTCCTTGTAGTAAGCTTGAAGACCTTGTACAAGCGACATAACCCTTACCTTTCCTTGTAGTAAGCTTGCAGACCTTGTACAAACATGTGCACTGCTTGCCGGAAGTGATGGTAACGCCGATGCCAGTCCTGACGACAAAACCACAACCATCACTGTCAGCTTCACTTTCAAGGAGGTGTCAAGAGTGTGTGGTCTGATCTATACATGCCACACATCACATCTACTGCATAAAAACAAATAAAAAAAATAAAAAATAAAAAAAAAAGGACCCAAGGTACTGATCAGGCCTCGAGTCAGAATATTCAGATTCAAGGAAATGTCGAACTGGGCAGACTGGCCCACATGCATGCTATACCACACACCCTCAGATAAGCCTGCCTGCCTACTCATCTGTCGGCAGGGGAGCCATTTTGTGCAAACTGTCATACAAGTGTAACACTCTGTACAATGAAAAATACTTAATACCATGGTAAACACATACTGGGGTCTAAAACCTGGAGAAAAAAAACAAAACAAAACACCAACAAACCACACACATTTGTATTTGTGTTTGTATTTATCTTTATCGTCACAACCAGATTTCCCTGTGTGAAATTCAGGCTGCTCTCCTAAGGGAGAGCACGTCGCTACACTGAGAATGCCACACACTTTTTTTTTGTACTTTTCCTGCGTGCAGTTTTATTTGTTTTTCCTATTGAAGTGGATTTTTCTACAGAATTTTGCCAGGGGCAACCCTTTTGTTGCCATGGGTTCTTTTACGTGCGCAAAGTACATGTTGCACACGGGACCTTGGATTATCGTCTCATCCGAATGACCAGCGTATGCATGTGGACCAGTCTGCGCACGCACGCACACACACACGCACGCACACACACACACACACGCATTCACACACTCACACACAGAGGCACATACACACAGGCAAAGTCTGGAGCGAATGAATCCACATGCACACTGACAAAACTACCATTAAAACACTGACCTCATATTCCTCGTTAGCATGACCGGTGGAATCCGAATTGGCCTTCTTTATCTGGCTTATCTTTTCCCAAGAAGACAACCTCAGCTGTTTTTTCCTGGAAACAGGGGGGAAAAAAAAAACCCAACACATGAGCATCAACAGTATAGTCGAGACTGTTGCCTCTGTATGCACACAGACATCACTGTTCAGTTCATTTTCATGACAGAGTAAACAGGGGAGGGAGAAAAAGAAAAAAAAGGCACGGTGTGTCTGCGAATGGTGTTTGGGGGACGGCTGATCGGTGCTGATTCCTCCCGCATTACAAAAAGCTGATCCAGCTATTCCTTGGTCAAGAACAGAACCATCAAAAAAAAAAGAGGTTACCTCATATGGCATACAATATACTGTATTCTTTTCAAATGATTGTGGAAAGAAGTTAGTGTGTGCTGGGAAAAAGCGAGAAATGTGGCACAGTGATTCTGACTATAAAAAAAAAAAAAAAAAAAAAATGTTAATCTATCGTCTGATGTTGTGGGTGCTACATGGCCGCAACGCACAGCTTGTCTTTGAATAATTATGTCTTTTTCTTTCTTGTTCCGTTTTGCTTGTTGTTTGCTTGCTTTTTGCTTTTTCTCACTTACCTACACCATTTGCATTTTCTGTTATTCATCAATGCTACTGGGTAAATTAAAAATACATTCAAAAAAGAAAAGAAAAAAGGAACAGAACCATCTGCATGAACTTTCAGATCATATCTTTATTATCTTTAATAATAATAATAATGGTACTTATATAGCGCTGAATCTTGTGCATAGACAAATCTAAGCGCTTTCGCACCAGTCATTCTCACGCACGCATAACTCTAAAACTGGAGAAACTAAAAACACGGAAGAGGCAGGGAAGGGAGGCTATTTTGGGAAGAGGTGGGTTTTAAAGCCTGAACCGGACTATAAATGGCGGGCGATTTGAATCAAGCCAGTTTCTCACCAGAGTCTGACACTGTGACGTCGGTGAAGGTTTATTCAAAATAAAAGCCTAATAAAGCTACGGTTTGGCTTCATTTATGGCAGAGAGCGAGATTTGCCTAGCAGCTTCCAATCTAGACCTGAATTGACTTTGGAAAGTACAAAATGTGTCAGCTACACGTAATACAAAATTTGAATGCAGAGAAAAGGGGCGGAGCTAGAGCCGTTTGTGTTTGCGCTAGACGTGTCTGTCAGATAAAAATAGCACCAGCACGTGGTACTGTCCGGTGAGAATTGGAAAGCATGCAGACAGCCCCTCGACGTTGGCAACCGTAAACGACCACATTGTGTGGCAGGAGTACACGGATATCTTTCTCCGCTAACAGTGAGTCGGTCTTTGTTTTGCTTTCACCTCCCACATGTTTACATTTCTACCGGACACGTGCTCGCGCTTTTTATAGATAAACTCCGCCCCTTTCCCTTTTATGGATAGGCTCTAGTGCGCATGCGCAACCGAAACCTTGCTCTCGGGAGTTAAGACTTTAAGGCCAGACTTGAAAGAGCTGAGTGTGGAGACTTGACGAAAGCATACACGGCTTTTTTTTTTTTTTTTTTTAACAAAAATAACTACTTTTTTTCCCTGCAAATTTGTCAGGCTAGTGTCAAAGATGGGATTTTCTCCATTCCCACGATCGAACGGTTGAGAAGGATGGGTTTAGCAGCAATTAAGTTTCATGTCAACATCTGATTCACTGAGGATGCCTTCAATAAAAGTACTGACAGACTTTAAAAGACTGGATTGTTCTGAGTGACCCTTTTCGAGAAATCATTGCCCAACTTAAGATCTCTCTCTGCCTCCCTCAGACATACACACTTCTTCTCCCTCTTTGTTATATGTCTCATTCTACACTCTCTCTCACACACTCACACTCCCCTCCGCCCCCTCCCCCACCCCTCCTCCACCCCCATGTTGTTGGTGTGACTCATTCTCACACTCCCCTTCCCCCTTGTATTCGATAAGTCTCATTCTCACACTCCCCCTCCTATTCAACGTGTCTCACACTCCCCCTCCTATTCAACATGTCTCACACTCCCCCTCCTATTCAAAGTGTCTCACACTCTCCCTCCTATTCAAAGTGTCTCACACTCCCCCTCCTATTCACGTGTCTCACACTCTCCCTCCTATTCAACGTGTCTCACACTCCCCCTGTATTTGGTGTGTCCCACTCCCACTCCCTTCTTACTTAGGCGTGTCTCCCACTTAATTCAAACACCTTCTGACTCTCTCACTCACACACACACAAAACCCCCTCCCCCCCCAAAAAAAATCCCCCACCCCACCCCAAAACCACCATTTCCTTTACCCTTCTCCATGCTGACTGACTGACCCCCCAGAGTGGGTGGAGGGTGGGCAGGCCCCCAGCCCCCACCTCTAGACTGACCTGGGGGTGTGACCGCCCCCTCCCCACTCCTCCTCCACCCCACCCACCCCTCCCCCTCCCCCACCTCTCTCAGACCTACCTGGGGGTGTGGTCGAGCAGGGTGAGGTAGGCAAACTGCTCCAGCAGCACCCGGTGGAGGGTGGGGTGGCTGGCGGAGTTGCACAGCAGGTAGACCACCATGTGGCAGAGCCGCACATCCTCCCGCGGGAGCCGGTGCCCCACCGTCCCCGACAGGTCCCGCAGACGCTTCAGCTCGCTCGCTGCCGCCTGGTGGTTTTTGGGCAGAGGAGTTGGGGGTGTGGGGGTGGGGTAGGTGAGGGTGTAGGGGGGTGGAGGTGGGGAGAGGGGTTGTGGGGGATGGTGAAAATGGTGTGAGTCGATGGTTGCGGTAGGGCAGGCGTGGTTGTGTTTTGTTGTGTTTGTGTTGTGTGTGTGGCTGTGTGATGTTATGGTTTGTTGTGTTGTGGTGTGGCTTGTTGTTGTGGTGTGGTGTGGTTGTGTGGTGTGGTGGTTGTGTTGTGTTGTGGTGTGGTTGTGGTGTGGTGTTGTGTTGTGTTGTGTTGTGGTTGTGGTGTTGTGTTGTGTTGTGGTGTGGTGTGGTTGTGGTGTTGTGTTGTGTTGTGTTGTGGTTGTGTGGTGTGGTTGTGGTGTTGTGTTGTGTTGTGGTGTGGTTGTGTGCCTATGTGGTGTGGTGTGGTTGTGTCGTGTGTTGTGTTGTGTGGTGTAGAGTTGTGATGTGGTTGTGTGTTGTTGTGTGCCTTTGTGGTGTGGTTGTGTGGCGTTGTGTTTTGTGTGATGCTGTGTTGTCTGGTGTGGTTGTGTGCCTTTTGTGGTGTGTTGTGTTGTGTTGTGGGGTCATTAAATCTGCATTGACAAACGCACTCTCTCCCTCTCATCCATACACTCACCTCAGAAAAAAAAACCCACACACACTCATCTTACACTTACCACAAACAATCATCTCTCTCTCTAACACCCATACAATCAATACTTTCCTCTCTCTTTCATTCATACACTCAACACACACTCATCAATATCCCTCATCCATACACTCAACACCAGACTTATCTCTCTCACCTATAACACACACTCATCAATATCCCTCATGCATACACTCAACACAAGAATTATCTCTCTCACCTATAACACACACTCATCAATATTCCCCATTCATACACTCAACACAATACTTATCTCTCTCACCCATAACACACACTCATCATTATCCCTCATCCATACACTCAACACAAGACTTATCTCTCTCACCTATAACACACACTCATCATTATCCCTCATCCATACACTCAACACAAGACTTATCTCTCTCACCTATAACACACACTCATCATTATCCCTCATCCATACACTCAACACAAGACTTATCTCTCTCACCTATAACACACACTCATCATTATCCCTCATCCATACACTCAACAAAAGACATTTCTCTCTCACCTATAACACACACTCATCATTATCCCTCATCCATACGCTCAACACAAGACCTCTCTCACCTATAACACACTCATCAATATTCCCCATCCATACACTCAACACAAAACTTATCTCTCTCACCTATAACACACAATCATCATCATCCCTCATCCATACACTCAACACAAAACTTCTCCCTCTCTCCCATAAATCACCACAGGCATCGCTCATCTCTCTTTCACTCATACACTCACCACAAATTTTATCTATCTCCTTCACCCATACACTCAACACAAGCACTCAACTCTCTCTCATATGCGTGCCAAAAATACCTCATCTCTCACTCACGCACACACACACACACAGCCCTCAACTGCCCCCTCACCTGGGTGAGGGCGGATGCTGGTGAGGTCTCAGCTTCCAAGAAGTGGGCCACGTTCTCCACGGCCCTCACCGTGTCAGGGAACGACAGCTGTGCGTGGACGTTGGGCAACGACGGCGGCAGGGGCGGCTGACTCATCGGAGGCGATGCCGGCACGTCTGCACACGCAAACACAAACACATGAAACAAATACAAATAAAGAAAGAAACAAAGAAAGAAACAATAAACCCCGAACCCCCCCCCCCCCTCCCAAAAAAACAACAACAACAAACCCACGTATGAATAATCAGACAGGAACAGGTGTACATTGTAAATCCTGGTTATGTATTTTTTTTTGTTTTCTTGACAACACACGTGAATGATGCTTGGAATTTGGATGAGTGTTCTCTATTTCTTTTTGGAGAATTATTTGTTGTAATGTATCACACACACACACACACACTTGAGCAACCAAAAATACAGACATCTCCATGAGAGTACTTAAATACTCATTGAGACTGCCCATGAAACAGAATAGTCAACTGTGAACACTTTATTATGATACAGCTTTACGCATACTTAGAATAATACTTACTCAACGGAAACTGTGCAGAAATGGGAACATTTATGCGAAAAAGACCAGAAAAAAAAAAGAAAAAAAAGAACTGGTGTAAAGATAACCCAGGACCATGACCCTCAAAGCCCTATCCAATCAGAACCCCGACTCCAAAAAGTCCCCAACCAATAGTATCCTGACCCTAAAAGTCCCCCCCCCCCGCCCCCCCTGCCCCAAACCAATCAGTATCATGACCCTAAAAGTCCCCCCCCCCCCCCCCTGCCCCCAACCAATCAGTATCATGACCCCAAAAGTCCCCCACAACCAATCAGAACCCTGACCCCAATGGTCCCTAACCAATCACTATCCCGACATCCCAAAAGCCCCCCCCGCTAAAGACCCTATCAGTCCCTCCCACACCCCAACCACCCACCCTCTCAATCAGTACCTCAGCCCCAACAACAACCTTAACCACGCCACCCCTCCCCAAACCCCAAATTCACTCAATCAGTACCTTAACGCCAACTACACCAACCTCAACCCAATCAGAACCCTGACCCCAAAAGCCCCCCCAACCCCAAGACCCAATCAGCACCCCCCCCCCCACCCCATCTCCCAAATTTTCTCTATTAGTACCTTAACCCCAACTAAACCAACCATAACCAATCAAAACCCTGACCCCAAAAAGCCCCCCCCAAGACCCAATCACCCCCCCATCCCCCCCCCCCACATCCTCACCAGTCCCCCACACCACCTTCGACTCCAAAATTCTCTCCAAATCAGTACCTTAACCCCAACTACACCTGACTTTAACCAATCTGAACCCTTATCCCCCCCCAAACCCCTCCTTCAGACAGTCAGGACGACTCACTAGGTTTGTGCTGGGAGGAGGAGGCGGGGGCGACGGCAGAAGGGCCCTCGCTGTCGCCCGTCACCCATCTGCGGGCCTGGTCCTTGTCCCAGTCGTCCATCTCCTGAGCGAAAGCCTTGTTGTCGTTGGCAACCTCCGCTTGTAGGTGCCGCGGCAGCATCTCTATGGACTCCAGGATCTGGGTCACACTGCTGGAAGCGGAGGCCTCCGCCCTCTCTGGCGGAGTCGGACCTGCAGGAGTCAGACAAATCAAATGAAAAAATTATGGTCCTTAGAGCCTCATTGCAACAGAACACAACACAATGAAACACAACACAACGCAACAATAACACAACACAACACAACAGAATGCAAACAACAGAACACAACGCACCACAACACAATGCAACCCAACCCAACCACAACAAAACAGAGACGCAACCCCCCCCCCCCCCCAAACCAACAGAATGCAACCCAACCCAACCACGACACAACAGAATGCAACCCAACCCAACCACAACAGAATGCAACCCAACCCAGCCACAACAGAATGCAACCCAACCCAACCACAACACAACAGAACGCAACCCAACCACAACAGAATGCAACCCAACCCAGCCACAACAGAATGCAACCCAACCCAAACAGAATGCAACCCAACCCAACGAAACCCAACCCAACAGAATGAAACCCAACCCAACCGCAACAAAACAGAATGCAACCCAACCCAGCCACAACGCAACAGAATGCAACCAAACCCAACACAACAGAATGCAACCCAACCAAGCCACAACTCAAAGCCACAGAACCCAACCCCAACACAACAGAACGCAACCCCAACACAACAGAACAGAACGCAACCCCACCCCACCCAACCACACCACAACAGAACCCAACCCAACCCAAACACAACACCCCCTCTCACCTGGCAAGTGCTGTATCCGTGACCGGTCCACATACATCAAGCAGTAGGCGCTGGCGTTGTGGTACCCCCCCACACTCTCCCTCTCCAGCTCCTCCCACGAGGACTCCGACACGGTGATGTCGTTGAACTTGAGCCAGGAGGAGCGACCCTGGTCGTAGATGAAGGCCCAGTAGTGGCCGCTGGCCGCTTGGCCCTCGTGTACCAACACCGCATGCAGGTGGTAAGGGAACTGAGAGAGAGAGAGAGAGGTGGACACGCTTTTTAAAAAATTTTTAAATTTTTTGTTTATCTTGTGAGATAAATCTGACCACATACAGCTGTGGTAAGGGAACCGAGAGAGAGAGAGACAGGAAGAGAGAGAGACAGACAGAGAGAGACAGAGACTCAGAGACAGAGATTCAAGATTCAAGATGGTTTATTCAATCAAGGCCATAGCCCCATATGAACAGGGGGCAACAACAAAATTTTGTTTTGTATGTGTCATTGTAATTGTTAATGCAAACAGTGCAGCATATTCCATAACAAGCTCCAATAAAACTAGGATATAAGTATCAGAGAGAGAGAGAGAGAGAGAGAGAGAGAGAGAGAGAGAGAGAGAGAAGAGGCAGACATGCTTTTCATCAGTCGACATCTTGTGAGAGAATCTGACCACACTTCATGAAGGTGTTGTACGGGAACTGAGAGAGAGAGAGAGAGAGAGAGAGAGAGAGAGAGAGAGAGAGAGAGGCGGACATGCTTTTTTAATTTGTGGACATCTTCAGATCTTGCGAGAGAATCGGGCCACATGCACCTGTGGTAAGGGAACCGAGACAGAGAGAGAGAGGGAGAGAGAGAGAGAGAGAGAGAGAGAGAGAGATAGAGAGAGAGAGAGAGAGAGAGAGAGAGAGAGAGAGAGAGAGAGATGCTTGTTATCTGTAGACATCTTGCGAGAGAATGTGACTACACCATTATGGGTGGTAAGTGAACTGAGAGAGGATAGTTGGAGCCAGCAGACTGGGGGTGACCAGATTTGGTTGGGGTGACAATGCCTCTGATAACGCATCAGCACGAGTCCCTGATATTCTGAACATGGAAAGGACCCTCTCGATGAACGTGCAGTGGGTCTTAGGGGCCTCTGATAATGCATTAACTCTCTCCATACGAACGGCGAAAGAGACAACGTTAACAGCGTTTCACCCCAGTTACCATCATCAAAATATTGCAAGTGGAAGGCTCTTATACTGAAGAGGTGAATGTTGACAAAGAATACCACAATTCTGATGACGGAAGCTAAAGGTTGGGTCATTCAGACACCCACTGGACATCCAAGGGGTCTGTGTAGAGGAGAAGAGAGGACTGGCCGTACTGGCCGTAACACGAGTTCCTGACACTGAACATGGAAAAGACCCACTGCACGTTCATCGAGTGGGTCCGTGGGAAATCTGACATGTATATTAACATTAACAATGACATGAAAAAAAGGAGTGATATTTGTGTATCGGAGCTTCAGTCTGATGTTGGGATAGTCTGCTATGAAAAAACAGAGAGACAGACAGACATTGACAGAGACAGAAAGCAAGACAGACACAAAGAGACAAACAGAGAGAAATCTGACACATTTCGGTGACATAAAAAAATGAGTGAAATCTGTGTATCGGAGCTTCAGTCTGATGCTAGGATTGTATGCTACAAAAACAGAGACAGACAGACACAAATAGACACACACACACACACAGAGACACAGAGAAAGACAAACAGACACAAAGAGACAGAGAGAGAGAGAGAAAGAAGAGAGACCAAAGAATGAGACAATAACAGACACACACAAAGAGAGACAGACACAGAGAGACAGACAAGAGACAGAAAGACACAGACAGACACAGGGAAAGAGAGACAAGAGACAGACAGACACAGAGACAGACACAGAGGCAGACAGACACAAGGGACAGACAGACACAGAGAAAGAGAGACAAGAGACAGACAGACACAAAGGACAAACAGACACAGAGAAAGAGAGATGAGACAGACACAGAGAAAGACAAGAGACAGAAAGACACAGAGACAGACACAAGGGACAGACAGACACAGAGGCAGACAGACACAAGGGACAGACAGACACAGAGAAAGAGAGATGAGACAGACAGACACAGAGACAGACAGACACAGAGACAGACAGACACAGAGAAAGAGAGACAAGAGACAGAAAAACACAGAGACAGACAGACACGAGGCAGAAAAACACAGAGACAGAAAAACACAGAGACAGACAGACACAGAGGCAGACAGACACAAGGGACAGACAGACACAGAGAAAGAGAGATGAGACAGACAGACACAGAGACAGACAGACACAGAGACAGAGAGACACAAGGGACAGACAGACACAGAGAAAGAGAGATGAGACAGACAGACACAGAGACAGACAGACACAGAGACAGAAAAACACAGAGACAGACAGACACAGAGACAGACAGACACAAGGGACAGACAGACAAGAGGCAGACAGACACAGAGAAAGACAAGAGACAGAAAGACACAGAGACAGACAGACACAAGGGACAGACAGACACAGAGAAAGACACAGAGACAGAAAAACACAGAGACAGACAGACACAGAGGCAGACAGACAAGAGACAGACAGACACAGAGAAAGACAAGAGACAGAAAGACACAGAGACAGACACAGAGGCAGACAGACACAAGGGACAGACAGACACAGAGAAAGAGAGATGAGACAGACAGACAGACACAGAGACAGACAGACACAGAGACAGAGAGACAAGAGACAGACAGACACAGAGACAGACAGAGACACAAAGAGACAGACAGACACAGAGACAGACAGAGACTGACACAGGGAGAGACACACACAAAGAGAGGGGCAGCACACTATCCAGCTCACTTTCTGCATGGACTCGTCGGAGTACATCTTGGCCAGCTTTGTTTCCAGGCTGGCTATCATGGCCTGCAGTTCTGGAACCAACAGCATGTGTCACATCAGCACAAAGTGTTGGGAGTGGTTCGAGCAGACAGACCAACAGGTAGACAGACAGACAGACACACACACACAAACACAGACACACTATGGCTTGCAGTTCTAAAACCAACAGCATGAATCACATCAGCATTAAGTGTTAGGAATGGCTCGAGGAGACAGACAGACAGACACACAGACAGACACACAAACACAGACACATTATGGCTTGCAGTTCCAAAACCAACAGCATGCATCACATCAGCACAAAGTGTTGGGAGTGGCTCGAACAGACAGACCAACAGACAGACAGACAGACACACACACAGACACATTATGGCTTGCAGTTCCAAAACCAACAGCATGCATCACATCAGCACAAAGTGTTGGGAGTGGCTCGAACAGACAGACCAACAGACAGACAGACACACACACACACAGACACATTATGGCTTGCAGTTCTGAAACCAACAGCACGCGTCACCTCAACACAAAGTGTTGGGAGTGGTTCGAGCAGACAGACCAATAGACAGACAAACAGACAGACAGACACACACACACAGACACATTATGGCTTGCAGTTCTAAAACCAACAGCATGTGTCACATCAGCACAAAGTGTTGGGAGTGGCTCAAACAGACAGACCAACAGACAGACAGACAGACACACACACACACACATTATGGCTTGCAGTTCTGAAACCAACAGCACGCGTCACATCAGCACAAAGTGTTGGGAGTGGCTCGAGCAGACAGACCAACAGGTAGACAGACCAACAGACAGACAGACAGACACACAGACAGTTCTGCAGTTCTGAAACCAACAGCATGTGTCACATCAACACAAAGTGTTGGGAGTGGCTCAAACAGACAGACAGATACACACACAGACACACAAACAAAGACACATTATGGCTTGCAGTTCTGAAACCAACAGCACACATCATCAGCACAAAGTGTTGGGAGTGGCTCGAACAGACAGACCGACAGACAGACAGACACACACACACACACACAGACACACAAACACAGACACATTATGGCTTGCAGTTCCAAAACCAACAGCATGAATCACATAAGCATAGGAGTGCCTCGAGGAGACAGACTGACAGACACGCACACGCAAAGAAAGACACATTGTGGCTTGCAGTTCTAAAACCATTTTGTCTTACATATGTATATTCTAGCCAATGTTGTGTGAAAATGTGTTGACTTCGTACATATTTTACATCAGTTAGTCTTAAATTTGTATATTTTATTGTAAAGCGCGGTGAGCCTCTTCTGAGGTGTAGGTACTGCACTATATAAGCCTGTATTTTATTATTATTATTATTATTATTATTATCATTGTTATAAACCAACAGCATGAATCACATCAGCATAAACTGTTGGGAGTGACTCAAGAAGGCAGACCGACCGACAGACAGACACAGAAACACAGACATTTTGGCCTGCAGTTCTAAGACCAACAGCATGAATCACATCAGCATAAACTGTTGAGAGTGACTCAAGAAGGCAGACCGACCGACAGACAGACACAGAAACACAGACATTTTGGCCTGCAGTTCTAAGACCAACAGCATGCATCACATCAGCATAAACTGTTGGGAGTGACTCAAGAAGACAGACCAACAGACCGACCGACAGACAGAAACAGACATTTTGGCCTGCAGTTCTAAGACCAACAGCACACCATCATATCAGCTGTAACTGTTGTGAGTGGCTCGAGAAGGGAGACAGACAGACACACACACAAAGACAGACAGACAGACAGACAGACACACATAAATTATGGCTTGCAGTTCTAAAACCAACAGCATGCATCACATCAGCATAAACTGTTGGGGGTGGCTTGAGGAGACGCACACATTCACACACTCTCACACACACAGATATCATGGCCTTCAGTTCTGAAACCAACATCATGAAACCAAGCACACCTCAGCATAAACTGTCGGGAGTGGCTCGATCATACACACACACATGCACACACATACACACACACACACACACACCATGGCCTACAGCTCTGATACAAAAAGCAAGCACCACAGCAGCACAAACTCTTTGGAATGCCTCGAAAACACACACACACACACACAAACATCAAATACAACCTATGAACAGACCAGGATCAGGATCTTTTTTTTCTCTCTTTAGTCCCCCTTCTACTAGACCTCGAGTGGTGGTCTGGGCGCTAATCTTTCTGATGACACAATAAACTGAGGTACCTTGCGCAGAGTAACACTTAGCACACGTACAAGAACCCACAGCAACACACACACCGAAACAAGACAGTCTTAGTCAGCTGCAAGCCTGAAAACCAACATTGCAATGTGTAACTCCACACTTTTGAGCTGTGGGCTTTTTTATATATATATATTTTTTTAGTCAGACTCTATTCTGAAACCAATTACACGCAGAACCAAAATGTTCTGATCAAGACACTCTGGGCCCACACAGTACAAAAGCACATGGGATACAACTCTTTTAGCCGCCTGAAGCTTGTGAAACTGTCAGCGCTTGTAACACGTATACACTGCAGTATTTTACTTGTTCGATCCCTTTACAACCAAGGCTTCTCTCTGTCCCGCTTAACCGACCTTCTCACCACCCGTCCATCCCAGCTACCTGCCTTCACCTCACCTACCTTCCAACCTTACCTGTGTTCCAACCTCATCTACCTGTCCACTAAACCCATCCTTCCCAGCTACCTGTCTTCACCTCACCTACATTCCAACATTCCAACCTCACGTACATTCCAACATTCCCACCTCACCTACCTTCCCACGTCACCTACCTTCCCACCTCACCTACATTCCAACATTCCCACCTCACCTACCTTCCCACGTCACCTACCTTCCCACCTCACCTACATTCCAACATTCCCACCTCACCTACCTTCCCACCTCACCTCCCTTCCCACCTCACCTACCTTCCAACCTTACTTACATTCCCACCTCACCTCCCTTCCCACCTCACCTACCTTCCAACCTTACTTACATTCCCACCTCACCTACCTTCCCACCTCACCTACCTTCCCACCTCACCTACATTCCCACCTCACCTACCTTCCCACCTCACCTCCCTTCCCACCTCACCTACCTTCCCACCTCACCTACCTTCCCACCTCACCTACATTCCAACATTCCCACCTCACCTCCCTTCCCACCTCACCTCCCTTCCCACCTCACCTCCCTTCCCACCTCACCTCACCTACCTTCCCACCTCACCTCCCTTCCCACCTCACCTCCCTTCCCACCTCACCTACCTTCCCACCTCACCTCCCTTCCCACCTCACCTACCTTCCAACCTTACTTACATTCCCACCTCACCTCCCTTCCCACCTCACCTACCTTCCAACCTTACTTACATTCCCACCTCACCTACCTTCCCACCTCACCTACCTTCCCACCTCACCTACATTCCCACCTCACCTCCCTTCCCACCTCACCTACCTTCCCACCTCACCTACATTCCCACCTCACCTCCCTTCCCACCTCACCTACCTTCCCACCTCACCTACCTTCCCACCTCACCTACATTCCCACCTCACCTACCTTCCCACCTCACCTACCTTCCCACCTCACCTACATTCCAACATTCCCACCTCACCTCCCTTCCCACCTCACCTACACTCTAACATTCCAACCTCACCTACCTTCCCACCTCACCTCCATTCCAACCTCACCTACCTTCCCACCTCACCTACACTCTAACATTCCAACCTCACCTACCTTCCCACCTCACCTACACTCTAACATTCCAACCTCATCTACCTTCCCACCTCACCTCCATTCCAACCTCACCTACCTTCCCACCTCACCTCCCTTCCCACCTCACCTACCTTCCCACCTCACCTACATTCCAACCTTACTTACATTCCCACCTCACCTACCTTCCCACCTCACCTCCCTTCCCACCTCACCTACATTCCAACCTTACTTACATTCCCACCTCACCTACCTTCCCACCTCACCTGAATTCCAACCTCATCTACCTGCCCACTTAACCCATCCATCCCAGCTACCTGCCTTCACCTCACCTACATTCCAACCTCACCTACCTTCCAACCTCATCTACCTGCCCACTTAACCCATCCATCCCAGCTACCTGCCTTCACCTCATCTACCTTCCCACCTCACCTACATTCCAACATTCCAACCTCACCTACCTTCCAACCTCATCTACCTGCCCACTTAACCCACCCATCCAAGCTACCTGTCTTCACCTCATCTACCTGCCCACTTAACCCATCCTTCCCAGCAACCTGTCTTCACCTCACCTACATTCCAACCTCATCTACCTACCCACTTAACCCATCCATCCCAGCTACCTGTCTTCACCTCATCTACCTTCCCACCTCACCTGCATTCCAACCTCATCTACCTTCCAACCTCACCTACCTGCTCACTTAACCCATCCATCCCAGCTACCTGCCTTCACCTCATCTACCTTCCCACCACCCATCCTTCCCACCTTTACTTGGTGTTAAATATGGATAGACATTTAAAATACATAACGACTGGATTAAGATTAAGTATTTCGGAATTCGCGGTCCATCATTATAGATACAGAACATGTAATGATAACAGTTTAATTTGTCGATAATGTAAAGACTCACAAGACAATGAGATACAGTTTGTTCTTTGTTGTCCATCTTTTAAGAACATTCGAGAAGAATTCATTCCACCTAAATATTATTGACAACCTACATTGTTTAAACTGAACTTACTAATGTCATCAACCTTTCCTGAAACTGTTCGAAAAATTTTCTCAATTTTCATATAAAGCTTTCAAATTCTGAGAAACTGTAACTTCATGACAGCATTTTATTGTTCTATATACTGAAACATAGCACTGCTTTACATATATGTTCGTTTAATTGAATATTTGGATGTTAACATGCATTACAATGTGATGTTTGCCTACATATATAAAAGAATAATGTTCACATACCCCTTCATATGGGGCCTAGGCCTATACATGAATATACCATCTGGAATCTGGAAATCTCCCCCTTCACCCCCCCCCACCCATGCCCCCCTACCCACACACACTTTCACGCTCCCCTGTCCCTTACCTCGAACGTCGCTCTCCACCTCCTGCCGCCAGCGTCGCAGGCAGCCCTGCAAGACCCTCAGCTCTGAGTCGCTGACCTGCTTGGGGGTGGGGGAGAGGCCGCTGTTGGAGGAGGGGGGAGCGCGCCCGTCCCCCCCTGCCTCCACACACATCCGGTGACCCGTCGGGGAGGTGGGGGTGGGGGTGGGGAACGAGGAATGCTTGGGGGGTGGTGCAGGGGCGGGCGAGGGAGTGTCCGGAAAGGAGGCCAGGGTCGACGGGTGCCCCGGGTGGGGGGGAGGAGAAGACCCACCCCCCATGTCGTCGCTCGTCCCTCCCGCACCGCTGGAGCTGTTGGGGGTGAAGGGGAGGGAAGCAGGGGGGGATAAGTGAGGTTTCAACCCTCATTCATACACCACCTAGTCCTATCCCACCCCGCCCCACTCACCCTAAAAAATTTTAACCTCAGAAACAGACTGTGAAAAAATCCTGGGGAAGGGGGGGGGGGGGGTACAATAAAACTTTGCCTTTTCAACTATTTTCCAGAAGCAAATTAACTAAACATGGATCTGAACTGAATCTATTTCTTGACATTCGTCATGTGAAACTGCCGACTCGCAATGGACCACAAAATGCCTGTGCCTTTCGACGACGTACAATACTTGGGTTGCTTCATTTGCACACACAATTCATCTTCATGGGTTTATGAAGGGGCATGAATTCCATGCTTGTATGGATTATCAGAGAGACAGAAAGAGAGACAGAGAGAGAGAGACAGAGAGAGAGAGAGAGAGAGAGAGAGAGAGAGAGTATTCATCTTTACTTATTCGTTCATTTATCTAGTCATTGTTGTCCTGTTTGTAGTACATCTTTGCAAAGAAAATTTGGAAAAAAAAAAACCCAATAAGGGAAAGGGTGTTTCCCTGTCACCTGCACTTTGTTTTCCTCCACCTTCATGCTGCACAAACGCACACGCTCGCACACACAATTGTGTGTGTTCATACCAGTGTGTGTGTGTGTGTGTGTGTGTGTGTGTGCACGTCTGTGTTTGTGCATGCCTATGTGTGTGTATGTGTGGAGGGCAGCTGCTGTGTACATATGTATGTTAAAATGTATGTATGCAGTGTGTGTGTGTGTGTGTGTGTGTGTGTGTGTGTGTGTGTGTGTTTAGTTAGTTTATCACATTTGGGTGTACGTTTGTCACATTTTGGTGCATGCACATAACACTGATGCAATGCGTCATGTAAACAAAAAGTGTTTTGCACAGCATCCTTGGAGCAGATTTCTGGGCAGTGTGCTATATCAGTAATCACTACCATCATCATTACAATCAAACACAGCGTGTCGCTCACTTGAGGCCAGTCTTGGGAGACTCCATCTCCACGTCCGACACAGAGACGGCACTGGGAGCCGGAGAGGAGACAGAGCAAGGGGACATGGAGGAGGAGGAGGAGGAGGGGAAGGTGGGTTTGCTCTCGGCAAACTCCAGGGTGTACTGCAAGACGTCATGGAGCGGGCATCGCTTGCTGCCCGACCCGTAGTTCATAAACCTGCAAAATGCAAACAAAGCCCTCGCTACATTTCTGTAGAGATCTACGCTCGCCTGCTACATCTACATCCACGTTCACTTCCATCTACAAAGCCCTCACTACATTTGCATACATCTACATTTTGTCTGCTACATCTATATCCACATTTACCTCCATCTACAAAACCCTCACTACATCTGCATAGATCTATGTTTGCCTGCTACATCTGTATCCATGTTTACTCTATGTTTGCCTGCTACATCTGTATCCACATTTACTTCCATATACAAAACCCTCACTACATTTGCATAGATCAATGTTTGCCTGCTACATCTGTATCCATGTTTACTCTATGTTTGCCTGCTACATCTATATCCATGTCTACTTCCATCTACAAAACCCTCACTACATTTGCATAGATCTATGTTTGCCTGCTACATCTGTATCCATGTTTACTCTATGTTTGCCTGCTACATCTATATCCATGTTTACTTCCATCTACAAAACCCTCACTACATTTGCATAGATCTATGTTTGCCTGCTACATCTATATCCACATTTACTCTATGTTTGCCTACTACATCTATATCCACATTTACTATGTTTGCCTGCTACATCTATATCCACAATTACTTCTGTCCGTCTATGATGACATGTAAGTTTACCAATACATCTACCCACATTTACTTCAATCTACATTTACATCCACATTTTCACATTAACTTTCATGTACATTTACATAGATCTACATTTACCTATATCTATATCCACACTCTTTCATGTACATTCACATCTACATTTACCTATATTTTCATCCACATTTACTTCAGCTGCTCTTTGAGTTTGTGGGACTCTTCCCTCCGTCTCGTGGTCATCTTGTTGCTTTCAAGGTTAGTACTGATGGCCTTGGCCTAGTGATTGGTAAGTCTTAAGCATCTGGATAATGTTATGGCAGGAAAGCATGTGACCATGCTATGTAGTCGAAAAATGAACTCATCGGAAAAATTTTAATGCTGGCGTAACGACAGAACAAACTGCGATCGAGCGTGACAAAATACAGTGAAATCATTACAGCTGGCATCCCTGGATATGATACAGATACTTATACAGCACCTACAATATGATGTAGATATTCATAAAGCGTCTACCATAAACGGATAGTTGTATAGTGCCTATGATTTGATATGGATACTTGTATAGTGCCAATGATATGGGTGGCGCTGTAGTGTAGCGACGCGCTCTCCCTGGGGAGAGCAGCCTGAATTTCATACAGACAAATCTGTGGGGGGCTTACTTGTCCAGTCTGGCCTGGACAGCCGTCAGCTGCTCTTTGAGTTTGCGGGACTCTTCCCTCCTCCGTCTCGTGGTCGTCTTGTTGCTTTCTAGATACCTGCAAGGTTAGAGCTGTGTCATCAATGGCTTCTCCACTGCGGTGGGGAATTCACTGACAGCTTAACTCTCTCCATACGAACAGCGAAAGAGACGACGTTAATAGCGTTTCACCCCAATTACCATCATCAAAATATTGCAAGCGGAAGGCTCTTATACTGAAGAGGTGAATGTTGACAAAGAATACCACAAATCTGACGACGGAAGCTAAAGGCTGGGTCGTTCAGACACCCACTGGACATCCGAGGGGTCTGTGTAGAGGAGAAGAGAGGACTGGCCGTACTGAGTGAGTTAAGTCTTTTCTGTGAAAGACTATGACTCTCAGCCCATCGCTCGGCTTATATCACAGACTGACATAAGCTTACAGCTGAACCAAGAGCAAAAAGCAGGAGCTGTATGATCAATGGTTTCTCCACTGCAATGGGAAGTCATTTAAAGCTTAGGTCTTTTTTTTGTTGTTAAGGACTGACTCTCAAACTAGGAGGCAAGAAAGCACTGGCTCTTAGTGCTGCAGCCTTGGGGGGGCTAGTTGGTCTTTTGGAACCATCCCAACGCCGACTGTCCTGAAGCCCAAGAAAGTGAGGACGTAACTTGGGCAAGGCAGTATGATTAAATTCTAGTCAGGACAACAAATGCCTCCTCTGCTGCTCTGGTGGCCACAGTCGGACATGACTGACAACCATACAATTACTGTGACTCTCAAACTAGGAGGCAAGACCGCACTGGCTCTCAGTGCTGCAGCCTTGTGGGCTAGTTGGCCTTTGGAGGTCGTCACAACCCCATACAGGCGCACGTGTACCTCCATCTACACACCATGCTGCAAACCATGCCCACAGACATACATACTGAGAAAATGCACGTGTGTGCCTTTACACAGGTAATGTGTTGATCTACAGGTAAGCTAAACAAAATTAAGACCTAATGTATATTAATATTTAGATTACCTTTTTTTTTTCATACACATGCCACACATTACTGTGATTACTTCATGAACATTTAGTAACAGCTAATGTATTTACCTTCAAGTATTCCAAGAAAATTAAGACCTACCATAAAATTATGCTCAACTTACATTTAACAATAAACATGTCACACAACAACATAAGTACCAAACGAACACTCCATAAAACTACACATTAATACCTAAATTACACTTATTAACATACACACGCCTCAAGAGAAATTCAACTCCATAAACACTCAACAAAATCACACTTTCATTCGAGAGATACGTTTGTTTATAGAACATGCCACACATTTCTAAGTAACTACTTCATATACTTCATAAACATGGGTATGCAAAAATGCAAAAATGACAATCATTTCTATTATACACATCACCAAGAAATCTTACAAAAATCCATCAACATACACATATATGAGAAAAAAAAAAAAAAAGTGGGTATCAAAGCAACAGTGGATGCTACCTGTCTACATAGATGACGCTGGGAAACTCAATTTTGTTGTGTATTTTTTCAGGTCGTCCTAGCTGCTGGTTGAACTGAAAGCGGCACAGTTCAAAGGTCAGCACCGGGGGTAAACGGGTGAACCACAACTGAAACCAACCAAAATACCACTGTCCTTCACCTTTTCTTCTGCTACTTTTCGAAGTATGTATTACTACTACCACTCCTACTATCAATACTAGTAATAACAATAATTTTAAAATGAAGAAGACAAGGAAGAAGAAGAAGAAGAAGAAGAAGAAGAAGAAGAATTTCCTCTGTTTCTTCCAAGTGTGTAATAACAGTCAACGGATCTGGCCCAAAGTATCTTTCTGAACTCATCCATATCTATACCCCGTCTCGCCAGCTCCGTTCTTCCTCTGATACTCGACTTCTCAGGATACCTCACGTCAGAAGTAAGACCTATGGACACAGATCGTTTTCTTTTCAATCGCCAAAGACGTGGAACAAGCTCCCTGATAACCTCCGTCATTCTGATTCCCTCGCATCTTTCAAATCTCGTCTCAAAACTCACCTTTTCCCTCAGCAATAAGTTCAATTGTGGCAGGTCCACAACTACATGCATGTATATGAATGTGTATTGTGTGTGCGTGTGTTTATGTAAGTTTGTGCCTGCCTATGTGTGCGTATGTGTTAGGGTAGCTGTTAGATACACATGTATGTTAAAATGTATGTATGCAGTGTGCGTGCGTGCGTGCGTGTGTGCGTGTGTGTGTGGTCACATTTTGGTGTGTGTATGTAACATAGATATAATGTTTTATGTTATCAAAATCGTTTTTGTAAAGCACATAGAGCAGATTTCTGGATAGTGTGCTATATAAGTATCCATTATTATTATTATTATTAACAATAATAGCAATCACAGCCACAATAATAATAATAATAATAACACACAACAATAATATAACAACAATAACTTAATCATCATCATCATCATCGTCACCGCACACATGCAAACATACACAATCAGATGGAAAAGATACCTGTGCCAGTTTAGAAACAAACGTTTCTACATTTTATTGGTAATGGTAATATGTCTGAGCTGTCTGCAAGTTGAAGAGGCAAGTTTGCAATCGGATGGATTGGTTTATAAAAAAAAAAAAAAAAAAAAAAAAATATACACTTTCCTAGTTTATTTATCATTGTTGCTCATAGCTCAGCTGACCGCACTAGGCCAAAAAACAAAAACAAAAAAAAACCCAAAAAACCCCACCTCAACCTCTCTCTCTCTCACACATACACACATCCACCCACACCCTCTCACACACACATACCACACAGACACACATCCACCCACACCCTCTCACACACACACATACCACACAGACACACATCCACCCACACCCTCTCACACACACACATACCACACAGACACACACCCACCCACACCCTCTCACACACACACACACCACACAGACACACACCCACCCACACCCTCTCACACACACACATACCACACAGACACACACCCACCCACACCCTCCCACACACACACATACCACACAGACACCCACCCACCCACACCCTCTCACACACACATACCACACAGACACACATCCACCCACACCCTTTCACACACACACATACCACACAGACACACATCCACCCACACCCTCTCACACACACACATACCACACAGACACACACCCACCCACACCCTCTCACACACACACATACCACACAGACACACACCCACCCACACCCTCTCACACACACATACCACACAGACACACATCCACCCACACCCTCTCACACACACACATACCACACAGACACACATCCACACACACCCTCTCACACACACACATACCACACAGACACACACACACCCACACCCTCTCACACACACACATACCACACACACACACACCCACCCACACCCTCTCACACACACACATACCACACAGACACACACCCACCCACACCCTCTCACACACACACATACCACACAGACACACATCCACCCACACCCTTTCACACACACACACATACCACACAGACACACATCCACCCACACCCTCTCACACACACACATACCACACAGACACACACCCACCCACACCCTCTCTTACACACACATACCACACAGACACACATCCACTCACACCCTCTCACACCACACAGACACACACCCACCCACACCCTCTCACACACACACATACCACACAGACACACACCCACCCACACCCTCTCACACACATACAAACCACACACACACACACACCTCCTGGCCTGACTTGTGGTGCGTGGAACAGTCTTTGTCGACCGCCTCGATCTCATCCTGCATGGTGGTGGCTTCCAAGCTCTCATGGATGTCTCGGAAGCCATTCACCTGCAGGGGGAACTGCCCGAACGTCTCCTGCTTCGTGAACTTTTCACCTGCCCACACATGATACGATAAACAGAGATGCCGACCCTTGTCAAGTGTTTGTAGGAACAATCAGGAAATTGGGTAGGAACATTTTGAGTTTGGTATGAACACTCAGACTCAAGAGTCACATCAACAAACGTACATTTTATCTACGAGGCATACAAACAATGTAAACACGCACACGATTAGCTCAGCGTCATCATGTGAGATCAAGGTTAGTGCTGATGGCCCTGGCCTCATGATCGGTAAGTCTTAAGCATCTGGATAATGTTACGGCAGGAAAGCATGCGACCATGCTATGTAGTCGAAAAATGAACTCATCGGAAAAATTTTAATGCTGGCGTAACGACAGAACAAACTGCGATCGAGCGTAACAAAATACAGTGAAATCATTACAGCTGGCATCTCTGGATATGATATAGATACTTATACAGCACCTACAATATGATGTAGATATTCATAAGGCGCCTTCCATAAACGGATAGTTGTATAGTGCCTATGATTTGATATGGATACTTATACAGTGCCAATGATATGGGTGGCGCTGTAGTGTAGCGACGCGCTCTCCCTGGGGAGAGCAGCCCGAATTTCATACAGAGAAATCTGTCATGATAAAAAGAAATACAAATATGGATATTTGCATAATGCCTATAACATGGTATAGACATTCATATAGTGCCTATGACTGATACGGATACTCACATGGTGCCTATGATATGTTGTGGATACTTACATAGGGCCTATCTGACAGTCAGAGGCCGAGCCCTAAGAGCTCTACAAACGCCGACTCGTTTGCGCAACAGGCTGCCTACCAAGGCAGTGCCAACTGAGAGCGTAAATGTACATGATCAAACTGAACAGCAACACTTCCATGATTCAGTCTTGGCGCTGTTTTGATTCAACACTGCTGATGTTCACCATCATACGGAATTGAAACAAAATCGCATACGACGCTTTTGGGAGATTTTTGCCGGAGGCAGCTTACTGAAAGCCTGTACCTTGTACGTACTCAAAGTAAACTTTTTACTTTAAATTCAGCCCTATATTGCCTTATGAGCTGAAATTCATGGTAAATGGAAAAAAAGTCACTTAGGTTAAACACAAAACCTGGAAACAAAGTCACTTAGGTTAAACACAAAACCTGGAAACAAAGTCAATTAGGTTAAACACAAAACCTGGAAACAAAGTCATTTAGGTTAAACACAAAACCTGGAAACAAAGTCACTTAGGTTAAACACAAAACCTGGAAACAAAGTCACTTAGGTTAAACACAAAACCTGGAAACAAAGTCAATTAGGTTAAACACAAAACCTGGAAACAAAGTCAATTAGGTTAAACACAAAACCTGGAAACAAAGTCAATCAGGTTAAACACAAAACCTGGAAACAAAGTCAATCAGGTTAAACACAAAACCTGGAAACAAAGTCAATCAGGTTAAACATAAAACCTGGAAACAACAACAACAACAACAAAAAACCCCTTAGAAAACATCCCAGTTCATGATATACATCATCTGAACCATTAATCTCCCTGACGTAAATAAGACTACGCTGTGCTGAGGACGCCAACCATTCCACTAAATTCATCATCGCCAGATTTTAAAAACTAAACAAAACATACAACCCCCCCCCACCCCCTCACCCCACCCTCCCCCCCAAAAAAAAACCCCAACAAGATTATAAATACTAAAAACCACATGCACAAAAATGCACTCAAAAAAGCCAAACAAGACACGTGACCTAACACTGATAGCTTCCTGTGGGTTGCCGATGCTGAGGAGATGGAAGACAAACCCAGGTATGGCTATGTGTGTCTGCATGGGGAGGGGATGTGGGGGCAGTTTTGGGAGGGGGGTGGGGAGGTGGGGGGGAGACTCATAATAAGCAGTGAGTGAACAATGTTACTGAAACTACAGGCAGAAGATATATTGTCTTGTGTTACTTTTTTTTTTTTTTATCACGACACATCTTTCTGAGAGAAATCTTGGGCTGCTCTCCCTGAGGAGAGCGTTGTCACCACAGCGCGGCACCTCCAATACTTTACTTCTGCGTGCAAGTGTAGCTGATGCACTGTCACACACGCATGTGTGAGTGTGTGTATGTGGGATTTTTTTTTTTTTTCTGCCTCCAATTTTATTTGTTTTCCTATCATAGTGGATTTTTTCTACAGAATTTTACCAGGGACAACCCTTTTGCTGCCGTGGGTTCTTGTGCTAAGTGCATGCTGCACACTGGTCCTCAGTTTATCGTCTCATCCGAATGACCAGCATCCAGACCACCACTCAAGGTCTAGTAGAGGGGGAGCAAATAATGGTGACTGTGGGATTCAAACCAGTGCGCTCAGATTCCCTAGCTTCCAAGGCAGACGCGTCACCTCTAGGCCAACATTGCACTCGACATGGGCGCATGACCCCTAAGCCATCGCTCCACCACCGCCAACAAACAACCCCCCCCCCCCCCCCCCCGACCCCCCAATAAAAAATCCTCACAACCAGGGGCAGCAACTCCACTGACCTTCGTGTTCCCCCTCGGCCCTGAACTGACCGTAGAACAGTTCCGTCACGGGGTTGTTCACCGGAGGTTCTTCCTGGTGGCTTCCCCTGCACACCCACCACCACACAAAGATTCAAAAGACATGCTGCTCGCTGGGGTGTGGAGGATGCAGCAACAATACACGACAGTCAGTCGTGTTCCAACTTTGACCATCAGAACAGCAGAGGAGGTAACTGCTGTCCCAACTATCTGGGCGAGAATTTTGATTATAGTGGAGAGTGTCTTGCCCAAGATTTGTATTCCTTTTTATCACAACAGATTTCTCTGTGTGAAATTCGGGCTGCTCTCCCCAGGGAGAGCGCATCGCTACACTACAGCGCCACCCATTTTTTTGTATTTTTTCCTGCGTGCAGTTTTATTTGTTTTTCCTGTCCAAGTGGATTTTTCTACAGAATTTTGCCAGAAACAACCCTTTTGTTGCCGTGGGTTCTTTTACATGCGCTAAGTGCATGCTGCACACGGGACCTCGGTTTATCGTCTCATCTGAATGACTAGCGTCCAGACCACCACTCAAGGTCTAATGGAGGGGGAGAAAATATTGGCGGCTGAGCCGTGATTCGAACCAGCGCCCTCAGATTCTCTCGCTTCCTAGGCGGACGCGTTACCTCTAGGCCATCACTCCACACTGTCCCACTCTCATGGCCAGGAGAGTTCAGGACGGTCGGCACTAGGGACAGTTCCCAAGTCCTTCACAAAAGACTAAGCTGTAAGACACTGAACAACTTCAATGTCTGGCAATGTCAAATGAAACAAGCAATGTACACACACACACACACACACACACACACACAGTGAAACACATTCACGCACACACACAGAGTAACACACACACACACATATGCATACACAGAAAATAATAATATTCATGCTAATACTTTCAGTGGGTTACAGAAGCAAGAACATCGCCAGCATGAACACCCCCGAAAAAGGAGTATGGCTGCCTACAATGCAGGGTAAATAAACAAAACTGTCATACATGGAAAATGTAATATGTCTGTGTGAGTGTGTGTATGTGTGACTGAAACCTGATTGAATGACACAGGAAATGAAAGACAGCAATCAGTTGGCACTTCTCAGAGAGAGAGAGCAACAGAGAGAAAGAGAGAGAGAGAGTAGTGTGTAGTGTGTGTATGTGTGTGTGTGTGTGTGTGTGTGTGTGTGTATGTGTGAGCGTGGTTTGTGTGTGTGTGAGCGTGGTGTGCATGAGTATGGTTTGTGAGTGTGTGTGTTGTGTGTGAGCGTGTGTGCATGTGTGTGAGTGTGTGATGTGTCGGTGTGTGGGTGTGAGTGTGGTGTGTGTGTGTGTGTGTGTATATGAGTGTAGGATGTGAGTGTGGGTGTGTGTGCATGTGTGTGTTTGGTGTATATGTGTGTGTATATGTGTGTGTGTGTGTGTGTGTGTGTGTCTGCATGCACACAAATGTATGTGTGTGTATGTGTGCGCCCGTGTGTGTGTGTGTCTCTGTACGTGGTGAGTGCACCACCCCTCTCCCCACCACCTCCTCCTCAACACCCCCCCCCCCCCACCCCAACTCCCCCCCCTCCCCCACCCACTCCCCCATTCAGCAGACACTTACTCAGCAGCAGCAGCACTGGCGGCAGCAGCAGCAGCAGCAGGGGAAGGGGAGGGGGAGGAGGGAGAGGAGGGGGACGAGGAGGAGGAGGAGGAGGAGGAGCCTGTGAGAGAGTGGTCCGACTTGAACGCGTCCTCCAGCCACTCCAACAGCTTGTGCTGGAATTCGCTCACGTCCTGGTGAACACACACACACACATAGACAGACACAGACGCACACAGACACAACACATGCACAGACACCATACACACACACAACAATCACACACACACACATGGAGATTAAATTCATATTGGTTAAATCAATCAATCTATCAAACCGCTCACATCCTGGTGAACACAAACACAGACACACACACACATAACACACACACAGACACATGACACATACACACACACAAAACACACACACACACACAGACACATGACACACACAACACACATACACAAACACACACACACACAATCACAACCACACACACACATTATAAACACATGATCGATCACCTGTGTCTCACCTAACCTGCTGACTTTGTTTTCAACTGAGCATCACATAACCTGCTGACTTTTTTCACTTAACAATCACCTGTGCCTCACCTAACCTGTTAATTATTTTTTTCAACTGTAAATCACCTGCCTATGACTTAACCTGCTGTCTTTTTTTTTTCACCTGTCGATCAACTGTGCATCACCTAACCTGGTCAGGTCATTAGATCTGCTACTGGTAACCTGTAATCCAGTACAACCTGTTCAGGGTCGGGTTGCCGGCGACTAAACCGGCACTCCCACCGCTCCCTTCCGGGACTGGTGAGGCGGGTGGCTAGACACCCTTATGGAGATCCATAAAAGGGCGTTGGCTCAGGAGAGCCACCGACGGCCATCTAGCTCCACTGTGCTGTGTGCATGCCACACACAGTTGGCCCCCGGGGTGTGTCTACCCATGCATGCGAAGTCTGGATCCGGCAGAATCTGCGGAAGGAAACCTATCGGTTCAACGGAGAGGAAGGCGGTTACAGCAACGCACTGTGGAGTGCAGAGAGCAAGATGAGACACCGAAAGGATATCTTGGTCATCCACTGCATCCGTGCTCATCCTCCAGTCGTCTCGACTTAGTCTTGCCACTGGAAATTGGTGGACCCGGACGAGAGAGTGAGGTCGACGTTGCACAACTCCTCTTCACTTTAAACAAACTCATCGCGCAAGTCATCAGTCATCCAAAATGACCTTTCATCCTTCATCATTTCATCACCCCCAAGTCCTGTGGCAACAGGCGAGCGACGAAACGACAGGTGTGGGTACACTGGCAGTCGCAGCCGCAGACCTGCATGCAGGCGGCTCAGGCCATAGGGTTGTTCTTCGTCGACAGGAGCAGCGATGGAGCTCGGCAGCCGTCTGAGCGTCTGAGCAGCCCTCTTTAGGAATGCACTGCTCACCTCCCTGGCATGAGGAAGGGGCTAGAAAAGGTGCCCTAAAAATTGCCTGCTCCATATCACCCTGGCCAGCATACCGCAGCTGGCGGGGACCCTACATCAGCAGGTCGAAACAACAAGAAAGAAAAGAAAAAAACAAGGAGGCATTAGTCTTGAGACCAAGCTAAAGGTCTGCAGAGCAGTAGTTCTCCCCACACTACTGTACGCCTGCGAAACTTGGACAGTGTATCAACGACATGCCAAGAAGCTGAACCACTTCCACACAACATGCCTCAGGAAGCTACTGAACATCAAGTGGCAAGACAGGACCCCAGACACAGAGGTGCTCGCAAAAGCCACCCTTCCCAGCATCTTCACCATCCTGATGCAGTCCCAGCTTCACTGGGATGGATGTCAGAAGAAGCACTTCAGAGATACTCTGAAAGTCTCTCTGAAAGCGTTTGATATCAACCCTGACTCCTGGGAGGAATCTGCAGTAGACCGTGAGAAATGGCACGCTGCTGTGCACAAAGGCGCCAGGTTGTGCGAGGCCAACAGGACTGCTGCAGCTGTTCAGAAGAGGCATCTCATCCTCCTCCCCACCCCACCACCACCCTCCCCCCATCCCCCAGCTGGATGACAACGATGGTCATCATCGATCTCGATGGACACACCACCATCACCTAACCTGCTGACTTTTTTTTACCCATAATCACCTGTGTATCACGTAACCTGCTGTCTTTTTTTTTTTTCACCTGTTGATCACCTGTGCATCCCCTAACCTTCTGACTTTTTTCACCCATAATCACCTGTGTATCCCCTAACCTGCTGTCTTTTTTTTCACCCATAATCACCTGTGTATCCCCTAACCTGCTGTCTTTTTTTTCACCCATAATCACCTGCGCATCACCTAACCTGCTGTCTTTTTTTTCACCCATAATCACCTGCGCATCACCTAACCTGCTGTCTTTTTTTTTCGCCCATAATCACCTGCGCATCACCTAACCAGCTGTCTTTTTTTTTCACCCATCAATCACCTGTGCATCCCCTAACCTGCTGACGTTTTTCACCCATCAATCACCTGTGTATCCCCTAACCTGCTGACGTTTTTCACCCATCGATCACCTGTGTATCACCTAACCTGCTGTCTTTTTTCACCCATCAATCACCTGTGTATCACCTAACCTGCTGACGTTTTTCACCCATCGATCACCTGTGTATCACCAAACCTGCTGACTTTTTTCACCCATCAATCACCTGTGCATCCCCTAACCTGCTGACTTTTTTCACCCATCAATCACCTGTGCATCCCCTAACCTGCTGACTTTTTTCACCCATAATCACCTGTGCATCCCCTAACCTGCTGACTTTTTTCACCCATCACCTGTGCATCCCCTAACCTGCTGACTTTTTTCACCCATAATCACCTGTGCATCACCTAACCTGCTGTCTTTTTTTTTCCACCTGTCGATCACCTGTATATCACCTAACCTGCTGTCTTTTTTTCCCCATCAATCACCTGTGTATCACCTTATCTGCCGGCCTTTTTCATCTGTGCACCACCTAATCTGCAGACTTTTTTTTCACCTGTGCATCCTCTAAAACTGCTGACCTTTACTTCTTCACCTGTCGGTTACCTGTACGATGATCACCACCTCACCTGCTGACTGTCGGTGATGCCGGCCGGGGAGGAGAAGGCCTCCTTGAGGATGTCGACTGCCTTGGAAGGGTCCACATACTTGCGGGTCGAGCCCACCATCAGGCCAAACAGCAGGCTCAGCTCCTTCATGAAGCGAAGGTTGCGGCGTTCCTGCAGCAGCATTGCCCATTCTTTCACTTGCATGTGTGCGTGCGCGTGTGCGTGTGTGTGTGTGTGCGAGTGTGTGAACTGAGTTGAACAATCTATACCATGATTATCGTGATTCATATTGGCCAGAACATTAATGCTATGTGAATTTAGAGACTAAGGTCAAGGTAAAATCAGTGTGTGTGTCTTTTTGCAAGATTATCTAGTCTGCAGGGGTTTCTTGATCTTTTTTTGTTTTTCATGATTTGTTTGCAGGGTTTACCTTGGAAGCCTTGCCTTCTTTTTTTCTGTCACTAACTGACCATTACATGTGCCCCAAAGGCCGCAGTTATTCTGTTTCTGGCCGCCTCATTTGTATGGTCTCTGTATGAGATGCTCAGGATCTTACGGCAGCATATATCTATACATATATCATCAGATGTGTGCCACTCACATGCAGGTTGTTGGACGAGGCACTGGGGGACTTGAAGTTCAGCACCATCCTCCTGAACTTGGGTAGGTAGAACAACGACTGAAACAGAGCAGACAGCATCTACTGACATTGTCACATGGCAGGACACGAAACAAAATTCCCACCTACCATTTTATTTTCATTTTTTACCTGTCCTGGGAAGAGAAGGTTGTTGAACGACTGAAACACAACAGACAGCATCTACTGACATTGTCACTTAGCAGGACACGAAACAAAATTCCCACCTATCATTTTATTATTATTTTTTTACCTGTCCTGGGAAGAGAAGGTTGTTGAACGACTGAAACACAACAGACAGCATCTACTGACATTGTCACTTAGCAGGACACGAAACAAAATTCCCACCTATCATTTTATTTTCATTTTTCACCTGTGCTGGGAAGAGAAGGTTGTTGAACGGTGACTGAAACACAACAGACAGCATCTACTGACATTGTCACTTAGCAGGACACGAAACAAAATTCCCACCTATCATTTTATTTTCATTTTTCACCTGTGCTGGGAAGAGAAGGTTGCTGAATAGTGACTGAAATGCAACAGACAGCATCTACTGACATAGCGAGGGCAGGAAAGAAATTCCAACATTGACAGAAATACAACTTACACTAGTTATATAACCTGCTGACATGGAGCAGGAAAGAAATTCCAACCTTTTGTCTTTTTTATTTTATTTCAATTTTTTTACCTGTCCCAGGAACAGGCAGGTAGAACAATGACTACAACACAACACACAACACCCACTGATACAGTGAGGGCAGAAAAGAAATTCCCACCTGTCATTTACTTTTCCCCGTGCCAGGAACAGGCAGACAGAACAACGACAGAAACACAACTTACACAACCTACTGACATAGTGAAAGCAGAAAAGTAATCCCCCCCCCCCCCCCAACTTGTCCCAGGGACAGGCAGGTAGAACAATGACAGAAACAAAACTTACACAACCTACTGACATAGTGAAGGCAGGAAAGTAATTCCCTCTTACCCTTTCCCGCCTCCCCCCACTTGTCCTAGAGACCGGCAGGTAGAACAATGACAGAAACAAAACTTACACAACCTACTGACATAGTGAAAGCAGAAAAGTAATCCCCCCCCCCCCCCACTTGTCCCAGGGACAGGCAGGTAGAACAATGACAGAAACAAAACTTACAGAACCTACTGACATAGTGAAGGCAGGAAAGTAATTCCCTCTTACCCTTTCCCTCCTCCCCCCACTTGTCCTAGAGACAGGCAGGTAGAACAATGACAGAAACACAACTTACAGAACCTACTGACATAGTGAAGGCAGGAAAGTAATTCCCTCTTACCCTTTCCCTCCTCCCCCCCACTTGTCCTAGAGACAGGCAGGTAGAACAATGACAGAAACAAAACTTACACAACCTACTGACATAGTGAAGGCAGGAAAAAAACAACAAACAAAAACAAACAAAAAAAACAACAACAACCCTGCTAATCTTTTTTTTCCCCTGTCCCATGAACAGGCAGGTAGAACAACATCTACAAGACAACACACAACACCCACTGACATAGTGAAGGCAGGAAAGAAATTCCCTCATATATATATATATATATATATATATATATATATATATATATATATATATATATATATATATATATTCTTACCTGTCTCAGGAACAGGCAGGCAGAACAATGACTAAAACACAACAAACAGCACCTACTTACACAGCAAAGGCAGGAAGGAAATTTCCTCCTATCTTCTCAAAATATTTTTTCTAAATGTCTTGGGAACAAGCAGGCAGACTAGCAACTGTAACACAATATCCAACACACACTGACATAGCGAGGACAGTAAAGATTAATTCCCACTAATCTTTCTCTTTTTTCTTTTTCCTTTTTGACTCACTTGTGTAGACAAAGTGAGTCTATCTTTTAACCCGGTGTTCGGTTGTCTGTGTGTGTGTGTGTGTGTGTGTGTGTGTGTGTGTGTCCGTGGTAAACTTTAACATTGACATTTTCTCTGCAAATACTTTGTCAGTTGACACCAAGTTTGGCATAAAAATAGGAAAAATTCAGTTCTTTCCAGTCATCTTGTTTAAAACAATATTGCACCTCTGGGATGGGCACACACACACACACAAAAAGAAGCCTAATTATATGCAAACTGCATTTACTGTTATATATATATATATATATATATATATATATATATATATATTTTTGTATTCTCTAAATTTGGCACTTTGACCTCTTATTCTGCCACAACAACAAGAGGAGTCATTATTATCATTTTTTGTTCAAACAGGAACTTCTTTTGCTAAGCATGGAATTTTTACTTATTTTGCAAACGTTCTGGTGCAGTAGTAAAAAAGGGAAATTACTCTGTAATTAATGCTAGGGGACTTAATTTATCACAAGTGAGTCTTGAAGGCCTTGCCTCTCTTGTTAAACACTTTTTTAACCTGTCCTGATAACAGGCAGGTAGAACAACCACTGAAACACATACAGTACCTAAACAACACAGCTGGACAGTAAAGAACATTCTCACCTATCCATTTCTTTTCTTTTTTTTTTCTCTCTTTTTTTTTTACCTGTCCTGAAAGAACAGGTAGATAAATGTTTCTGATTCATTGCAGACAGGCGACTGGCTTTGGCACCTGACGGTTGAAAAATCAGAGTCAATGTTAGGCAGTGATAGGTTCTGCACTGCGAAAAGAGAGGTAAACTTTCATCCCCCTCCTCACAGTTTTCTGCCAGGGAAGCGGACTTTCTCAGACTTGGGATCCAATTCGCAGACCTGTTGTTTTTTTTTAAGTTTAGTTTTCACACTACTATCTACTAATTCATTACGGACTAAATGCTGCCCTCATATCAAATGCACTTGTTTCACTGATGCAACAGTTAAGCACAATGCTTATCTGTTGCATCACTGACCCAAGTGCATGCTGTATATGATTTTTGACTCACTCGTGTAAAGAAAGTGAGTCTATGTTTTAACCTGGTGTTCGGTTGTCTGTGTGTGTGTGTGTGTGTGTGTGTGTGTCCGTGGTAAACTTTAACACTGACATTTTCTCTGCAAATACTTTGTCAGTTGACACCAAATTTGGCATAAAAATAGGAAAAATTCAGTTCTTTCCAGTCATCTTGTTTAAAACAATAATGCACCTCTGGGATGGGCACACAAAAATAAATAATGAAGCCTAATTATATGCAAACTGCATTTACTGTTATATTTATATTTTTTGTATTCTCTAAACTTGGCACTTTGATCTGATATTCTGACCCAACAACAAGAGCAATCATTATTATCATTTTTTGTTCAAACAGGAACTTCTTTTGCAAAGCATGGAAGTTTTATTTATTTTGCAAACGTTTTGGTGCAGATAGTAAAAAAGGGAAATTCCTCTGTAATTAATGCTATGGGACTTAATTTGCTTTAAACTGATCTTTCTCGTCTTAAACATTAGATTTTGAATTTATACTCAATACATAAAAAGCTTGTGTGTTTTACTCTCAGTCACAAGTGAGTCTTGAAGGCCTTGCCTCTCTTGTTTGACTGTGCTGTGAGTTGACGAAGCCGCACCTGCATGAAAGGGTGTCATCAAAAGTCACTGGGAACATTGCTGTTTTTGCCTTTTTACATTCGTTACCAGTTGTTTATTTTGTTAAAACAAGGACTCCTCTTGAACAAAATCTTTATATAAAGCAATTTTCTTTAGCTGTAGACTTTTTACATTCATTACCAGTTGCTTCTCTAGTTAAATAAAATAAGGACTCCTCTTTTACGAATTCCTTATAAAAAGTAATTTTCTTTAGTTGTTGACTTTTTACATTTAATTACTAGTTGTTTCTTTTGTTAAAATAAGGAATCCCATTTTATGAAATCCTTATATAGTTTAGTTTTCTTTTAGTTGCAGACTTCTTACATTTAATTACTAGCTGTTTCTTTTGTTAAAAAAAGGAACCCCATTTTATGAAATCCTTATATAGTTTAGTTTTCTTTAGTTGCAGACTTCTTACATTTAATTACTAGTTGTTTCTTTTGTTAAAATATGGATTCCCATATTACGAAATCCTTATATAGTTTTCTTTTAGTTGCAGACTTTTTACATTTAATTACGTTAGTTGTTTCTTTAGTTAAAATAAGGAATTCCATTTTATGAAATCCTTATATAAAGTAGTTTTCTTTTAGTTGCAGACTTTTTACATTTAATTACCAGTTGCTTCTCTTGTTAAAATAAGGACCCCTCTTTTAAGAAATCCTTATATAAAGTAATATTCTTTAGTTGTACTTCTACAATGTATTTCAAATAATCACCTTTGATTCCAGTTTTCACCTTCCATCTGTGCTGTTTCCCCCAACTCACCATTCACCCCAGTCATGCTCTCCATCCTTTTAGACGCTAACATTCTAACGTGAAAATTAATATTTGTACAAAATGTCTACAATGATCAATATGTTTGACGGGACAGTAAACAAAAATTTCTTCTCAGGCCACAACAAAAACAACAACAAGACACCAGGCCACAACAACAACAACAACACAACAAGACACCAGGCCACAACAACAACAACACAACAAGACACCAGGCCACAACAACAACAACACAACAAGACACCAGGCCACAACAACAACACAACAAGACACCAGGCCACAACAACAACAACACAAGACACCAGACCACAACAACAACAACACAACAAGACACCAGGCCACAACAACAACACAACAAGACACCAGGCCACAACAACAACAACAACACAACAAGACACCAGGCCACAACAACAACACAACAAGACACCAGGCCACAACAACAACAAAACAAGACACCAGACCACAACAACAACAACACAACAAGACACCAGGCCACAACAACAACACAACAAGACACCAGACCACAACAACACAACAAGACACCAGGCCACAACAACAACAACACAAGACACCAGACCACAACAACAACAACACAACAAGACACCAGGCCACAACAACAACACAACAAGACACCAGACCACAACAACACAACAAGACACCAGGCCACAACAACACAACAAGACACCAGGCCACACCAAATAACAACACAACAAGACACCAGACCACAACAACAACACAACAAGACACCAGGCCACAACAACAACAACACAACAAGACACCAGAGACCACAACAACAACACAACAAGACACCAGACCACAACAACACAACAAGACACCAGACCACAACAACAACAACACAACAAGACACCAGACCACAACAACAACACAACAAGACACCAGACCACAACAACACAAGACACCAGACCACAACAACACAACAAGACACCAGACCACAACAACAAGACACCAGCCACACAACAACACAACAAGACACCAGGCCACAACAACAACACAAGACACCAGACCACAACAACAACCACAACAAGACACCAGGCCACAACAACAACACAACAAGACACCAGGCCACAAACAACAACACAACAAGACACCCAGGCCCACAACAACAACACAACAAGACACCAGACCACAACAACACAAACAAGACACCAGGCCACAACAACAACGACAAGACACCAGACCACAACAACACACAACAAGACACCAGACCACAACACAACAACAACACACAAGACACCAGACCACAACAACAACCACAACAAGACACCAGACCACAACAACAGACACAACAAGACACCAGGCCACAACAACAACACAACAAGACACCAGGGCCCAAACAACGAACACAACAAGGACACCAGGCCACAACAACAACACAACAAGACACCAGGACCACAACAACTAGAAAACAAGGACACCAGCACAACACACAAACCAACACAACAAAACACAACAAACACCAGACCACAACAACAACACAACAAGACACCAGTCCACAACAACAACAACACAACAAGGACACCAGGCCACAACAACACAAGACACCAGGCACAACAACAACACAACAAGACACCAGACCACAACAACAAGACACTACAAGACACCAGGCCACAACACTACTCAACAAGACACCAGAGCACAACATCACACAAGACACCAGACACAACAACACAACAAGACACCAGACCACAACAACCAACAAGACACCAGACCACAACAACACCACAACAAGACACCAGGCCACACAACAACACAACAAGACACCAGGCCACAACAACAACAACAAGACACCAGGCCACAACAACAACACAACAAGACACCAGGCCACAACAACAACACAACAAGACACCAGGCCACAACAACAACACAACAAGACACCAGGCCACAACAACAACACACAAGACACCAGGCCACAACAACAACACAACAAGACACCAGGCCACAACAACAACACAACAAGACACCAGGCCACAACAACAACACAACAAGACACCAGGCCACAACAACAACACAACAAGACACCAGGCCACAACAACAACACAACAAGACACCAGGCCACAACAACAACACAACAAGACACCAGGCCACAACAACAACACAAGACACCAGGCCACAACAACACAACAAGACACCAGGCCACAACAACAACACAACAAGACACCAGGCCACAACAACAACACAACAAGACACCAGGCCACAACAACAACAACAAGACACCAGGCCACAACAACACAACAAGACACCAAGGCCACAACAACAACACAACAAGACACCAGGCCATAACACAACAACAACACACAAGACACCAGGCCACAACAACAACAACAAGACACCAGGCCACAACAAACACAACAAGACACCAGGCCACAACAACAACACAACAAGACACCAGGCCACTAACAACAACCAACACAACAGACACCAGGACCACAACAACAACAACAACAAGACACCAGACCACAACAACACAACAAGACACCAGTCCACAACAACAACACAACAAGACACCAGTCCACAACAACACAACAAGACACCAGTCCACAACAACACACAACAAGACACCAGACCATAACAACAACACAACAAGACACCAGGCCACAACAACACAAGACACCAGGCCACAACAACAACACAACAAGACACCAGGCCACAACAACAACAACACAACAAGACACCAGGCCACAACAACAACAACACAACAAGACACCAGACCACAACAACACAACAAGACACCAGGCCACAACAACACAGCAAGACACCAGACCACAACAACAACAAAACAAAACACCAGGCCACACCAATAACAAGACACCAGGCCACAACAACACAACAAGACACCAGGCCACAACAACAACACAACAAGACACCAGACCACAACAACACAACAAGACACCAGACCACAACAACAACACAACAAGACACCAGGCCACAACAACAACACAACAAGACACCAGACCACAACAACAACACAACAAGACACCAGGCCACAACAACAACACAACAAGACACCAGGCCACAACAACAACACAACAAGACACCAGGCCACAACAACACAACAAGACACCAGACCACAACAACAACACAACAAGACACCAGACCACAACAACAACACAACAAGACACCAGGCCACAACAACAACACAACAAGACACCAGGCCACAACAACAACACAACAAGACACCAGGCCACAACAACACAACAAGACACCAGGCCACAACAACAACACAACAAGACACCAGGCCACAACAAGACACCTGGCCACAACAACAACACAACAAGACACCAGGCCACAACAACACAACAAGACACCAGGCCACAACAATAACAACACAACAAGACACCAGGCCACAACAACAACAACACAACGAGACAAAAGCAACAACAACAAGGTGGCGGGCCTTGAGTGACACACACCTGTATGACGGCGCTGAACCAACAGGTGTTGCCGATGTTCTTCAGGCCGACGGGCCACGTGCCGTGGCGCTTCCGTTCGTGGGGGTTGAGGGGGTCGACGAACCACAGCTCCCCCCTCTTCCGCTTCGTCCCCGCCTTGGACTCGGCCAGACTGGCTTCCAGCACCCTGCCAACACAAAGGGGAATTGAAAGAGCGGATTAGAAATAAATAAGTAAATCCAGCAGGACATGAGCGAAGGACTGTGTCGCACTGAAAAAAGGCTGTGTGGAAGGAACAGAGAGAGAGAGAGAGAGAGAGAGAGAGGATGAAAAAAAAACAAAAAAAAACAACAAAAAAAACAACAACCGAAAATGAAAACCCACATCTCAAATAGATGAGAGTGAAGGGCAAAAAAAGAAAGGTTTTTTTTTTTTTTTTTTAAATCATTAAAAACAAAAACAAACAAAAAAAACCCCAAACAAACCAAAAAAAAACAAACAAAAAAACCCAGCAACTGAAAGAGGATAAAAAATTAAAAAGAAAAAAGAGAGAGAAAAAAAAAAACAAGATAAAAAAAAAACCCAACAACAAAAGACACCTTTCAAAATGAAAGTGAGCAAAAGACTGTAACAGACTGACAAAAGGCAGTGAATTCCTGCAGTGAGGGAGGTGGGGAACGGAAAAAGAGGATAAGAAATGAAATAATGAAATGGTAAAAAAAAAGGGAAATAGATGTGAGTGAAGGGCTGCCTAAGGGCAGTGAATTCCAGGCTTACACAGCTTGATAAAGTAAGAAACAGAAAGGATACATAATTTAAAAAAAAATACAAGTATTAAAAAAAAGAAGAAAAAAAAGAATTGCAATGGATGTGACTGCATGATGGGCTGCCATAACACAAGTCAATGCAAGATTTGAACACAACTTAAAGAATTAAAAGCTGTCCCCTGCATGCGTGTGACTGTGCACACATGTGCAAGTGTGCGTGTGTGTGCAAATACATGTGTGTGTGCATGTGTGTGTGTGTGTGTGTGTGTATGTGTGTGTGTATGTGTGCGTGTGTGTGAGAGAGAGTGAAGGACTGTGATGGACTGCCAAAAAGCAATTCAAGGATTGCACACTGCTTAAAGAATCAAAAACTCTCCCCTGTGTGTGTGTATGTGAGTGTGTGTGTGTGTGTGTAAGTGTGCCTCCGTGTGTGTGCACGCGTGCGTGTGTGTAGGTGAGTGCTGGATGGATGCTGGTAAAGAGGACATTCCCTACGTAAACAGGAGGGAGAAGATAACACACTAAGGGAGGCTACCCCACAAGTCCACACTCAGACATAAACGCACCCTGTTATAAAAACACACACACACACACACGTACATGCATGCACGCTTACTCACACACACGCACAAAAACCCAATCCACATTTACACTCACTTACAAAATCCACAGGCACAGGCAAACACACACACACACACCCACCACCACCAACACGCCCAGAATCTTCCCTCCAGGAAATGTAACCGCTGACCTGCTGATGTCTTGCTCCTCACGGGTCACCTGACCTCCCAGAATGCCCTGTGCATCCTGCAGGCTGGCGCTGATGGCCTTGTTGATCTCCTGCTGCTCCCCTGTTTCGTGCGTCAGGTCAATCACTGGACACACAACACACTGTGTGACCGATTCTTTTAACAACATGCAACGTGTTCAGTAACCGACTCTTTGTCTTAACGACAACACATGCTCAACGGTGTTGTGTGACCAAGTCTTAATAACATAGACACAACAAACTGAGTGACTGACTCTTAATGACAACACACACACACACACACAACGGTGTTGTGTGACCAACTCTTAACGACACACACACAACGCATTGAGTGACCAACTTTTCATGACAACATGCACACATGTTGTGTGACCAACACTTTTAACGACACAAAGCACTGTATGACAAAACCTGAATGCCACAGATACAACCCAGAATGCATTGTATGACCAACTCTGACACAAAACAGTGTGTGACCAACTCTAACGACACAGACACAACACACTGTGTGACCAACTCTAACGACACAGACACAACACACTGTGTGACCAACTCTAACGACACAGACACAACACACTGTGTGACCAACTCTAACGACACAGTCACAACACACTGTGTGACCAAATCTCAACGACACAGATACAACCCACAATGCACTGTGCGACCAAATTTCAATGACACAAACACAACCCACAGTACACCATCTGACCAGTTCCAATGACACAAACACAACGCACTGTGTAGTCAACTCTCAACAATTCATTGTGTGACCAAAGTATGCAAGGCCTTTGTGATATATGCGCTTAATCCAATACAGGATTTGTGAAAAGAAAGAAAACAAAACCGACCGAGTTTCTCCTTCCCCCCCCCCGCCCCAACAGTCAAACCATCTGGTGTCAAGTCAAAATGGCCCAGCCATTAGTTTTTGTCATTAGAAATGCGGTACTCTTTTGTTTTCATCAACCTCTTCAGTCTTAGAAGTTAGTACCTTCCGTTTCTGACATTTCAATGGCATCAGCAGCGGTAAAACGCTGTCGTAGTCGCCTATTTTGTCGTGTGTACGGAGAGAGCTGAGTTGTGCGCATGTATGCACTTTCCTTTTATGGAAATACAACTGTCCATGACAGAAAAAAAAGGTATATGTACCACTGTTTTAGAGGGGAGTGGTTGATTCCTTCACCAGAACCTTTGGCATGTTAGATGAACCACCCCCGTTCTTTTTCTTTGCTTGTTGTTGTCTTTTCCTCTTTTTCTTTTCTTTCTTTTCCTTTTCTAATATCATTTTGTCGTCAAAGAAATTGTGTGCATCTGTCCCCTTCTTCATCTCCTCTTTTCATCATCACTTCTCCTTTCATGATTATCTTTATCATTATCATAATGATTGTAATTGTGACTGATTATTATGACAATCATTACTGATTATTATGACAATCATTATTACTATTATTATCATTCATACTATTAGTATTACTGCTATTGTTAGACTTCTTACACTTCATTAGTGACTGCTGGATCTGTCTCATAATTATGTAATCTACCTTTATGGTTAAGTTGTGTGCATGTATGTACATACTTTAATTTCACTGGAAGCATATCCTCCGTCCAGAGGGAGAGGATAAAAAGAATTTAAAAAAGAAAAAGAAAAAGAAAAAAAAAAGAGAGAGATAAGTATACCGTTGTTTTTGCGGGGAGGGGTCGACTCTTGCACGGGAAGCTTTGGCATGTTCTCCTTGTTCTGGCTTTGGCCCTGCTCTGGCCGTGGCTCTTCCCGAAAACTGACCGACTTGGGGTTCTTGGTTCGCATCTGCACGAGGAGACACATATCATGATATACACAAGAGATCTTCAGTTTGACATCTATTCAAGGAAGTGTTATTAGACGGAAAGAAGAGAGGTAGCGGATGAAAGTGAGGGAATGCTTGATTGTACACACCAACGCACACGTATGACGTACGTGATCCATGCGTGTTTACATACATGCATGTGCCTACACAAGCATGCGCGTATGTGTGTGAATACCTGCACATGCATACATGTACGCGTCTTTTCTTCTTTTTATTTTATGTATTTCATTCCATAATTCTCTTTATGTGGATGTTGACTGCTGGTAGATGTGTATAGTGTGTGTGTGTGTGTGTGTGTGTTGTCTGTATGTGAGTGTGTGTGTATATACTATGTGCGTGTGTGTGTGTGAGTGAGTGAGTGTGTGCACACGCATGTGTACGTGAACACAAGTGTGCATACATGAGCGCATATGTGTGTGAGCATGTGTTCTATTACTACATTACACATCAGTAATAATATAGTATGAATATGGTTATCACAAACAACCATGTCATAGTAAAAGTACTAAAACACCATATGCCTGAGCAACTTGATTTTTGATACAGCGCTACCTTAATTTTTGTTAATAATATAATCAAATATCTCAAACTGAAATTTTACAAGTCACCAACTGACCAAAAATATTAAAAGAACTAAATTATACACAGCAATATTTTGGTGGTGTCATTAATGACAAACAAAATCTGTCAAAAACATTTTTCGAATCTAAAAACTGCTAATTCTTTTCATCTGACCTTTCGTGTGAAAAAACAACAACAAAAAAACAAAAACACAAAAAACCCCTGATAATGCACCCAGCAGATAACTAGATCAAAAGTAGACAGAAATATCAGAGTTACTGCCCTTGCATCAAAAAGTTAAGGTCACAAAAAGTGATTTTGTTTACACCACTATGTGACTAGTGATTCCCTAAACAGTATACCGCAACTGACAAAAGCTGCTGGCTATGCGCATGGCGTGGCAAGTCGTAAGAATTTCCTGATGCCGGACAGACGAAATAATGTGTAAACAGTCACACGCAAAGGAGGAAAGTGGCAGAACGTTTAAGACACTTATTTGCCAATACAGTGTTTGTGAGGGTCTGGGTTTGAATACCAGCCTCGCCCTTTCCACCAAGTTTGACTGGAAAATAAAATTATGTATCCTGTCATCTGGATAAGACAAAAAAACCCAGGTACCCCAGGCAGCATGCACGTGGTGCACTGATACAGTGATAAAGAACCCTTGCACTCTGACCATACTCAGCAGAAGAAATCCACCGATACTGATAGGTACACAAATAAATAAAATTTATGTGCAGGCACTCAAGGTGTAACTAAGCTCGTTCGATTATGCTCCGGGTCGGGCATACACCTAGCAGATGTGGTGGGGTGTATTCCAATGGATTTGTCTGAACACGGTGACGCCTCACTGAGAAACCGAGACTGAAACCAGCAATCGCAGGCAAAGGGAAAGCCAAAGAACGGCATTCTTAGTACCTGACGTCGAAGAGAGTCATCCTGAACTAACATGGAGACCACATCTTCCACTTCAAAGGAGCCGTCCTTCTTTCTGCAGGCGTTGATGGCTTCGTCAATCACTCGATGGTCCTCAATGCGTGTGATCTCTTTCACTTTGGCATACGTCTGAACAAGTAGTTTGTCTTCGCGGCTTTTCTGCAACAGACAATAAGAACAACCATACTTATTTGCTTCCATATATAATGCTGATCATAATGCAAGCTGTAAACCAAGCACAAAAGTGCTTTACAAACCCAATACTTAAACTAATGAAATAAGCACACAGAATGAAAAAGAATCATTAAATTTAAAGCCATATAAATACATTGATGATACAGCCTGCATGAAAATTGACTTCTCTTGCAATTAACCCCCCACCCCCACCCCACCCCCATCAATCTGTCCCACCTGTCTGCCCCCTCCATTACACCCCCCCACATAAAAGCTTGGCTTTGAAAAATTTCTATGCATTTAAAATAAGAATATAACAATAATAATCATTATTGCATTAACAACAATAATAATGAAACAAAACCAGTAAAAGACATATTCAAGAACAAGAGGTGATTGGCTAATAGGTGTTTATCATACGTACATGAATCGAACCCAAAGGCAGATCCTTTGCTTTCTGATCAGGAGATCTAACGATTCTATGACTGATGTAGCATGTCCAATATGAAACTGATCTTTACACATATATCTGACGAAGGCTTTTTTCCCCTCAAGATAGAACATATGATACAGGCAAACACACACACACACACACACACACAAATGGTATACAATGAATAAGTGATTCCATTTACAGCTGATCATGAACAGTTCATACAGAAAAATTGCACACAATCATAGTTGTATCATATAATCAGAACTTTGTTAATGCATAAACTAGAATGCGCACCCCTACTGCTATGGAAATGGAAAGGATGCACTACATGTTTATCGAGTAGGTCCCCAGGACATTCAAATTTATATATATATATATATATATATATATATATATATATATATATATATATATATAAAGAAGAGAAGATGAACATATACACTAAATGTAGAATGAATATGTGTATGGAAAAAATGAATAGTAAATTAAAAGTACAGGCAACAGAACGTAGATAACATCGTATCAAAAGGTTGATTTTCTTTAAATACACACACAGAGAGAGAAAAATGAGATCTAACTTGTTTAGAGACTAAAACCCACTTCATTTTCTATTGTCACAAAGTTCTACAACCTATCACGGTGGAGTGGGTCACCTGGTGGTGGCCTAGTCTAGTGGTATGTGTCTGCCTAGGAAGCAAGAGAAACTGAGTGCACTGGATCAAATCTCAACACTCACTGCTATTTTCCCCACTCCGCTAGACCTAAGTCCTTGGATGATACAATAAACACTATGCACTATGCACACAGCTCTTAGTCTTGTAAAAGAACCCACTCTAACATAAGGGTTGTCCCTGGCAAAATCTGGAAAATACAGTATTACAATAAACACTATGCACCATGCACACAGCTCTTACTCTTGTAAAAGAACCCACTCTAACATAAGGGTTGTCCCTGGCAAAATCTAGAAAATACATTATGATAGGAAAGCATACACTTGCACGCTGAAAAAAAAAAAAGAAAGAAAAAAAAAAGGGGTGATGCTGTATGGCAGCAACACGCTCTTCTTGGGGAGAGCAGGCTGAATTTTAGATGGCAAAATCTGTTAAGAGTTATATTTTATAAAATGCAATCAGCTCCATGCCACCTTTTCCCCACGTCTACCATGCACTGTTGTCACCCTGTTACTGTGTTTTGTTAGAACTGGTGACATTTGTAGAATTATGTACCATGTAAATACTAAGTTCTTGTAAAGTTGTACCCTATATAGTTCTTGTCAAACCACACCCATGCAGAGTTAAGTTCTTGCACAGCTGTACACTGTTCAGTGATGCTGCCAGGATTTTGTAAAAAAGAAGAAAAAAAAGAGGATTATATTTACATATATATATAGTGCCTATTCTCTAAATCATGGAATAAAAATATACATAATGTAGAGCTCTTGGTGTTTTATGAAAATGGGTAAACACACACACACAAACACAAGAAGTACACAATGAGAAAAACTGGCAGGGTGGTGAACTACATCTGCTTAAAGAAGTGATTTTTGTTTTCTTCAAATTTTAGGCAAGACTGGAATGAAATGGAAGACAAAGAAAGCCTGATCTGCAGAGGGGTTTGGTTCCAGACAGCTGGGCCATGAAAAGAGAAAGAATTATTGAACCGTTATGGTTGTAAACAATGTGGTGATGCAATACTAATCATGTTCAATATTACAACATACCATTGGTATTACCAGTAAAAGATTAGACAATTATTCATGACATGTTTGCAGTACGTTTGTCCATGTCTCGATGTTAACTAAGACTGAGAGAGACTACACCAAATGATTCAGAAGTAGAATCGTCATTTGAGTTTCATGTTGAGGTCACAAACAGCAACATTTTTTCGTCAAAATACAAAGAAATGGTAAGTCTGAATATGAAATAACGCATTCAAAACAAGAAACAACAATGAACCGAAACACCGAAAAATATTCACTTCCCTGACTGACAAGTGACTTTGAGAAGGAAACGTTTCAAACTGAAAGTTGAGGCTGTTACACTAGTGGTCGGGTTCTCCTTTTTTAGATGTTCCAGTTTCGAAAAAAACAGAAAGGAATGACAAAATTGTGACTGCAAAAACAAAGATAAGTGGTGATCTAAACAAGATATTACAACTGATATTCAAGTACTGATTCTGTAGTCATTATCGATGAATATCAACTGGTACCACATGCACATTCCTCTTCCAGACGAACATCACAAGTTTTGGAACAACTCCAAGAGCAAAAACATCGGACTTTCGACATGTACGGTGACACTGCAAAGATTACACCTTGTTGAACACTTCTGAAAGCAAAGACTTGAATTTCAGTATCGTATCAATTATTTTTGCAAAACACGGAGACAGCACCTTGCTATTGTGCTGCTGTAGACTTGATTGCTCCACAGTCATGGTTGATTCCGGCTACACAAAATGGCGACCATTTATGCATTCCGATCCTATGTGTCGTTAATATACAACATTGTTCCGTATGAATTCGAGTGAATTGTGCACAGATAACTTATCAAATATCAACAATATCAATTAGTGAAATACTTTTTAACAAGCAAATAACAAGCCAAAGAGAGATCGTGAATTGCTTAAAAGTGGGTTGAACTATTCCTAACAGCGGGGTGAACTTTATTTTCATGGAAGAGCTGTAAACTTTTGAACTATCTTTTAACCGTAATGTGGTAAACCTGTATTTACGCATTTGGCAGTTTCCATCATCATCATCATCTCTCTCTCTCTCTCTCTCTCTCTCTCTCTCTCTCTCTCTCTCTCTCTCTCTATATATATATATATATATATATATATATATATGTCGTCTCCATCCGCACACCATAACGCACGCTTGCCGGACATAGGAACACACACACACACACACACACACACACACACACTTTTATTGTTTGATTTTTTCAAATTATCTTTAGATAGTCCAATTGGATTGTTGTTATAACTTCCTTCTTTTTGTTTCTTCCTTTTCTTTCGCATCTCTCTTTCTTTTCTTTTTTTTCTCAAATATGTGTGTGTGTGTGTGTGTGTGTGTGTGTGTGTGTGTGTGTGTGTGTGTGTGTGTGTGTGTGTGTGTGTGTGTGTGTGAAGTAATCTTGGACTTTTAACTGTTTGATCCCCCCCCCCCCCACGTTGCCCCGCCCCCCACCCCCCCCCCCCCCCCCCTCCGCAAATCTTTTGTAAAATAGTCTAACTGGTTGTTATAACCTTTGATTTGTTCTTTTCTTTTCTTTCATTTCATTTTACGCCTATAAGCTTAGAGATGGAAAGCTATTCTCTTAGTCAGATTGTTGTTAAGTTAACGTTATGAATAGTATTGTTCTTCACGACATCCCTTCCCCTTCCCCCTCTCCCCCTCCCCTTTTCTTTTCTTTTTTCCCCATGTTTAATATCACTTTATGTGGATCTAGACATTAAATGAAATTGAACACACACACACACACACACACACACACACACACACGACACACACACACACGACACACACACACACACACACACACACACACCACACACACACACACACACACACACACACACACACACACACACACACACACGCACACACACACACACACATTGACACACGAGTGTAGCGCGGAGTTGCATAAATATATTAATGTGCGAGAAAGAAAAAAGAACTTGAAAAAATGAATCTTTTTTTTCCATTACCACCCCCCCCCCCGCCCCCCATGCACCACGTGACCACCACCACCACCACCTCTCTTTTTTTTTTTTTTGGCTTTCTTTCTAGCTGTTGTTGTTTTCAATATGACGTTTTTCCCCAACGTACATCAGTAGACTATACCAATTACAATCAACGTGTCGTTGTGCTTCAAGTTATACAAAATGATGGACCTTGCATGTTAATGCATGTACGATGGAAGTGGCGTAAGTCTCTGGTCAGTTTTTTTTTTTTTTTTCTAATTAAAAAAAAAGAAGATTTAAACAACCTGCATGGTCAGTGTTTATTATCACACACGCGCGCGCGCGCGCGTGCGTGCGTGTTTATTTCCCGAAGGGCTGGAAAAGTATTTGGTCGAATGACATGCCGGAGAGAACTGTCAGTTTGTCATTTTCCACTGATGATGGCTGGAAGTCACTGAAGGAGAAAAACAACAACAACACATGAACCGCTTTTTCAGTGGTTTCCCCAGTGTGGCAGCTAGCTTTGCTATGGGCAACAATGATAAAAATGATAAAAAAAACCAAAGCAACAACAACAACAACAACCCCCCCTCCCCCCCGCCCCCCAAAACACAACAACAACAACAAACAAACAACCCCCCCAAAACAAACAAACAAACAAAAAAACCAAAACCAAAACAAACAAACAAAACAACAACAACAACAAAACAAAACAAAAAAAACCTGAACCAGAAAGATTTCATTTAAAATTGCCATTTATCCATTATATCCATTATATTCAGCCGTCATACAGACAGACGCACACGTACACGCTCACCCTTCACACAACAACCAACAATCCAAACGTACACTTTGTCATTCTCAACCATTTACATAATATTCACGTTCTAATGCCTACCTACCCCACACGCACGCCCTCACACAAAATCATATTTTCACCGATAGAGAGAGAAAGAGAGAGAGAGAGAGACAGAGAGAGACAGAGAGAGAGAGAGACAGAGAGAGAGAGAGAGAGAGAGAGAGAGAGTGCGTGCGTGCGTGCGTGTGTGTGTGTGTGTGTGTGTGTGTGTGTGTGTGTGTGTGTTTCTGGTGTTAGTGAGTGTTGTGTAGGTTGCTTTGTTGTTGTTGTTGTGATGTTATTTTATGTTTTATTACAACTATTAATTTTATCATGATGGTCCAGCAGAAAATGAAGGATAGGGGAGGCTATCGAAAGAACTCTTTATATTATCATCTCCAGCATGGTTTGCTCCCTTTAAGTAAAAACAAAGAAAGCAAGCAAGAAAGAGGAAATCAATAACTCCGCAGAAATCACAATAAACTATATTTTTCTCTTTGTTTTCCCAATCGTTTTCTTTTTTAAAACGAACATAATTACTTTAATTCGACTCATTTAAAAACAATTAACCGACCAACTAGCTAACCAACTGATCAAAAAAAGAAAAGAAAAAAAAGAAAAAAGAAAAAAAAAAGAGACGAATACACACACATAAAATAAACAAATTAATGAATTGATAAACACACAAACAATCAAATGAATTGATAAATAAATAATTAAATAAATAAATAAACTAGCAAACAAATAGGTAAATAAATGAGTGAATAAATAAATACATACGTACATGAATAAATAAATAAATAAATAAATAAATAAATAAACAATTATATAAATAGATAAATTAATAAATGAATAAATGAATAGCGAAACAGAGAGGGTTGGAGGGGCGGGTGGGGGAGGAGAATGGAGAATAGGATACAAACTCTACGTCATGGTGGACTGACAGCAACGGCATCAGTGGAGGCCATTAATTTTAATTTGCTTTGAGATGGTTCTCACTGCGATGCAGAGCACACGACGGCCAAGCAAATCCAGTTTTATCTGCATACACCACTGAACAAAAGAAAGGAACGAAAGATAATTAAGGCATACAGTGACATCCAGTGTGTGTGTGTGTGTGTGTGTGTGTGTGTGTGTGTGTGTGTGGTGTGTGTGTGTGTGTGTGGTGTGTGTGTGTGTGTGTGTGTGGTGTGTGTGTGTGTGTGTGTGTGTGTGTGTGTGTGTGTGTGTGATTTTTTAGTTTTTGTAACATGCAAAAAAAGTCGTTTTCGCTGTAAGATGATCAGATTCGCAAATGTTGCCCAGCTGGGGAGCGTGTCGATACTCCCCCGTGTCGATACTCCCCTGTGTCAATACTCCCCTGTGTCGATACTCCCCCGTGTCAATACTCCCCCGTGTCGATACTCCCCCGTGTCGATACTCCCCCGTGTCAATACTCCCCCGTGTCAATACTCCCCTGTGTCGATACTCCCCCGTGTCAATACTCCCCCGTGTCGATACTCCCCCGTGTCGATACTCCCCCGTGTCAATACTCCCCCGTGTCAATACTCCCCCGTGTCGATACTCCCCCGTGTCAATACTCCCCCGTGTCGATACTCCCCCGTGTCAATACTCCCCCGTGTCGATACTCCCCCGTGTCAATACTCCCCCGTGTCGATACTCCCCCGTGTCGATACTCCCCCGTGTCGATACTCCCCCGTGTCGATACTCCCCCGTGTCAATACTCCCCCGTGTCGATACTCCCCCGTGTCGATACTCCCCCGTGTCGATACTCCCCCGTGTCGATACTCCCCCGTGTCAATACTCCCCCGTGTCAATACTCCCCCGTGTCAATACTCCCCTGTGTCGATACTCCCCTGTGTCGATACTCCCACGTGTCAATGCTACCCCGTACACACACACGTGTGTGTGTGTGTGTGTGTGTGTGTGTGTGTGTGTGTGTGTGTGTGTGTGTGTGTGTGTGTTGTTGTTGTTGTTGTTGTTGTTGTTGTCTTCTTCTTCTTCAGTTTAGCGTCTTTTAGCCAAAGGTGTTATTTGGCAGATAGGGGGGAAAAGACGGCTACTGGTGAAGGTAACTGTTCGTGTGTGTGTGTGTGTGTGTGTGTGTGTGTGTGTGTGTGTGTGTGTGTGTGTGTGTGTGTGTGTGTGTGTGTGTGTGTGTGTGTGTGTGTTGGATAATCATAATTGGTGAAATTTTGAATAAAACATGAGATTACAATAAAACATCATTAGAACGAAATGCTAATGATAACAGTAAGCGAACTTGACTAATCAAAGATTTGAATCGGTATGATTAAGCGTTAATAAGCAATATAATATAATGCGATTAGCAACTTGACATATAAACAGGTAAAAAAGATATTGATTAATTGTATGATTTATTTAAGGCATATGGTTTTGAGGGGTGGGGTTATGCGTCAGTGTTTGCATGGATTTTTCACGGTTTTCGATTCTTTTTATTGATTGTTTTCACACCGTCACACACACACACACACACACACACACACACACACACACACACACACACACACCGTGACACACATACATAGCGTTTTGCCGCTGTCAGGTTTAGCACGGATAATTCATGTTACATAATTTGTAATACATAAAATAAAGAAGGCAATTAATCAGTTGTATGTAGCAATTACCGCTCGTTGCATTTAAAAAAAAAAATTTTTCGTTTCGTTTTTATTGATTATTTTCACACAACACACACACACACACACACACACACACACGGCGCGTGCGCGTACAGTGACATTGTTGGACCTCGATATGTTGCCCCCCCAGCCCCCACCCCCCACCCCCTTCCCCTCGGCCCCCCCATTCTTTGGCTAAGCCGCCGCGCTAGGCTTTGATCCCGCTGCCTGAAACAACCTTCCGACCTTTCATGGGCCACTTTTATGGCCTTTTTATGGCCCCATCTTGGAGCGCCCCACCCCAGATGCATATGTGAAGGGGCCGACGAAGAGACGTTACACGTAAGACAAAGACCCACAGTTAAGAACACACACACACACGCACACGCACACACACACACACACATATACACACATGCACACATGAACGCACACACAAACGCACACACACGGACCATCTGACGCCTCCCCTCCCACCCTCATACATACCCATTGCCCACATACACACCCACCACCCACACACACACATACATATTCACATATATAATTCAAATGCACGCGCTAGCATACACACACACACACACACACACACACACACACACACACACACACACACACACACACACACACGCCGCTCATTTAGATTCCCCCATACACGTCCACACCCGGGTTCGTCCATCGCAGTTCCAGCGTCGGCAGTCCACAGGGAACCATCGATGTTAGGTCGCCAGGAGGCCACACACCAGAGGAAACCCTGCACTGCTGCTGAGTCACTTCGGTGGTGTTCAGTGGTGCCTGTTCTGTTTTAACGTACTTAGGACACCACCTACTAAGCCCCCTACTAACGACAATAATGGCTTAGTCGCGGAGCCAGACTGAGTGAGCGTCCCTCCCAGAGTGGAGACCGCCACCACGCCCCTCAAACAACAGCCCCCCCATGAATCTGCCGACACTGAAGACATTGACAGGACTCACCCCAAGCACGGAAGTGGAGGGGTATCGAAACTGAGGTCACCGTGAGAGCAGGGCATGAAAGGCCACAGACTTTGAGACTATTTTGTTACTGACACCTTTTCAGCCAAAGCCACGAACCGCTGCATACATTCGTCGTCATTTTGTAAGAAGAAATTTTGGTGACATTTTACGCCAAGGCCTTTTTTTAAGGTAGTTATTGTTTTGTTGTTGTTGTTGCTATTGTTGTTTTACGGCAGCCCATGATGCACCAATTCACTTCCTGGCTGCAGTATGAAGCCATAATTTAGATTTGGTTTTAATCATGTACACTGGTCTTTGCTTTAATTCTGGTGTGATATTTCTGTCTGTTCCCTTTCTATGCTTATCGCATCGTTGCTTTGTGGTTATTGCATGTGAGTGAATAACATCCCTTTTGTATTTAAGCATTACGTGGTTGTTGTTGTTTTTTCATGCAGTTCACTTTCAGTTTCAGTTTCAGTAGCTCAAGGAGGCGTCACTGCGTTCGGACAAATCCATATACGCTACACCACATCTGCCAAGCAGAATGCCTGACCAGCAGCGTAACCTAACGCGCTTAGGCCTTGAGAAAGAGAGAGAGAGAGAGACAGAGAGACAGAGACAGAGAGACAGAGACAGAGACAGAGAGACAGAGAGAGAAAGTAAATAAATAATAGATAAATACATAAAAAGAACTACTACTACTACTACTACTAATAATATGTATAAGGCGCAAAAATTTGATGAAGTCAACTATAAGCGTACAATAAAATAAAACAAAATAAAATAAACAAACAAACAAACAAACAAATAAATAAATAAATAATAATAATAATAAATGAATGAATAAAAAAAAAAAAAATGCATTCATGCTGAATGACTGTGAAAGTATGTGTCCATGTCATGTGTATGATTGTGATCATTGTACAAAAGGTTAACATTAATTAAACTTTTTTTGTTGTTGTCTTCTGTGTATTCATATTGAGTGACTGTGATTCTTGTGTGTTGTTTGCCAAGCATACACCGCACATGAATTTCTCTTTGATGAGAGAATAAAGTATTCTGTATTCTATATATCTCGAAGTATTATTTTATTTCATTTTTCTATATGTCATGTCCTTTTATTTCGTTTCATTTCTTTTCCTTTTGCCCCCCTTCAGCAATAGGGTCCCCATGTACATAATCATCGTTGCTGCCATCTTACGAAGGAAAAGGAAAAAAAAATTGCACCTAAACAATAATATAAAAGAATGCTTTAAAATGTGTCAATAACTGCATCATTTTGAAAAAAAAGGTAATATGTAATACTGTTCTGGCAATATTATTCTATATAGATAATGTCCTAGAGTGTCATCAGTGTGATCAATATACGCCAAAAAAAGTATGTCACTGGAAAATATGTTTATGCAATTTTACTAAATGATAGTAGGAATGTACACTTGAAATAAAGCAGGCCATCAGAATTAAGAAATTTTGCTTGCTGGTTATGCATTTACTAATGATAGTAGGAATGTACACTTGAAATAAAGCAGGCCATCAGAATTAAGAAATTTTGCTTGCTGTGTGTGTGTGTGTGTGTGTGTGATATGGGACTTTTTTTTGTGTGTTTTTTTGAAAGGGGTTGAAGGTTGGGGTCCAACAATTTTCCTACATTTTCCCACGTCTTTTCATTTCATTTTATGGAGCTTCCATTCTCTCTTTCTCCCCCCCCCCTTCATTGTATTTCTTCTTCTTTTGTTTTCTTCTTTTTTTGGTGTGTGCTTTCTCGACATTTTTCAAAATTTTTAAACTGTGCTCAAAGGTACTTTAAAAACAAACAAACAAACAAACAAACAAACAAACAACACCACCAACAACAAAAAAGCCACCAACCAACAACTTAGCAATGTATAAAGGATTTTTTAAAAAGGAATTTATCTGTGTGTGTGTGTGTGTGTGTGTGTGTGTGTGTGTGTGTGTGTGTGTGTGTGTGTGTGTTCTTTAGTTTAGTGTCTTTTCACTATCAGTGATATTAGACGATTAATAAAAAAAGAGAGAAAAAAGAAGGGGGGAGGAGGGGGGAGAGGAGGAGGAAGGGGGTGTGGGGGGTGGGGGGGTGGGGAAGACAGAAAAGGTAGAAAACTACCCAAAAAATGCATAACTAACATGCAGTTAAATTTAACAGTAATAATTCAATAATGATAACAATAATTAGAAACGATTAACGCAATTCTGAAGTACATTACAGGAATGTAGAAATAGGGCTATGAACTAATGCCTGTGAAAGTTCGACCATAGGAACCTCGTAGGAAATAACTTTCCAAAAATCATCTGCAGAATAGTTATTCTCTTTGAAATACTTGGGCAAGAAGGTATGTAACTGCTGACAGTGAAACAAACAATGATGCAAGCTGAACTGCTTACCATAGATGCGTGTAACATTTTTACTATACTTTGTCTTCAGCGCATCAAGTTTTATACGGAAGAAAGTAGAGGTTATTAGTCTTGTGTAGCAAGCTGATGGATTCGGTATCTTTTCTTTAATAATATTCTCGGGGAATAATGTCCCTTTATGTTTTGAAAACTTTTCTTTCCATCGACCCCATGCTGATTTTTCTAACAATGTGTATGCCTCTTTTACGGAAAGACGGACATGTATTTTTGTCGATTTTCCTGAATCTTGTGCTCCTCTTTTAGCTGCTTTATCAGGAGTTTCATTACCATGAATGCCCACATGAGAAGGCACCCAACGAAAACTGACCTCAGTCCCTTTAATCCTCAAACAATGTATCAAATGATTTGCTGAGTCAGGTCTCGTTTTAACTCTCTCCATACGGACGGCGAAAGAGACGACGTTAACAGCGTTTCACCACAGTTACCATCATCAAAATATTGCAAGAGGAAGGCTCTTATACTGAAGAGGTGAATGTTGGCAAAGAATACCACAATTCTGACGACGGAAGCTAAAGGTTGGGTCATTCAGACACCCACTGGACATCCGAGGGGTCTGTGAAGAGGAGAAAACAGGACTGGCCGTACTGAGTGGGTTAAGGTTAAATAATTCTAGAGCATAAAGTACTGATTTGGAATCAACAAAGAATCCTATTTTCGAGAAAACTATTTGATGGCTCACTAAATAGTTCAGAGCTCGTATAATAGCAATTAGCTCAGCCGTGAATATGGAAAGATGTTTTCCAATAAAGTAAGATTTTTCAGCTTTAAAAGCAAGAATACAGAAAGCTGCACCAGCATTTTTGTCATCAAGAACATATCCATCTGTAAATATATGAAGATGATTCTGATATTTTTCTGCTATATGAATTCTGGCAGTAGTTGTCGTGATATTGATGTTTTCTTCCTTTTTTTGTTTCAGAATAAGTGATATCAAAATCCGCTTTCAACATTTCCCAAAAAGGAACAGGAGTATGATGTAGTTTTGCGGCTAACTCTTTCATGTTAACATCAGATTCTTTTAACAAATTTGAAACGTAAGTTGCAACCGTTTCTTGTGATGACATGACTTTAGCTCTTTCAGGAAAATCAATGTCAGATCTTACTGTCATTGATGTGTATCTCACAGCGAATTTTGCTGTTGCTGACTCACGATTTTCATTAAAGGGAAGAATTCCGGCTGTTTTGTATGTTTCCTGGTTGGATGCATGAGAGAGTAATCCGAGGGCAATTTTGATAGTTCTACAGTCTACACTTTGAATCTTTTGTAATAGATATTTAGGCGCACTGAAAAAATATTTCATGTGCATAAGCTATCTTAGATCTTACAAAGGCCACGGAAAGATGAATCAATGTTTTTGTATCCATTCCTCAGGGTAAGCGGCTTATAATTTTCATAAAATTGATACTTTTCCTTGCTTTTGTTAAGATGTAATCAAAGTGAATGTTCCGTGTCAGCTTTGAAGTAAGATAAACACCAAAAAAAATTTTTTACCACCTGTTTATAATCAATGACGTCACCGAGTAATTTAAAAATGGGTATACCAGATGGGTTATCACCTGAATTAAACAACATCATACATGTTTTTTTTTCAGTCGACAAAGCTAGACCTTTTTCAAACATATATATAGTTACCAAGGTTATCAAGATCAGATTTATACAAACGACGTATGTAATTCTGTGCTCTTTGTATTGTTGACTTTTTTTTTTTAGATGGACACCCACCCACATCTATCTTCCTAAACGTCTGTCGCTCTATCTATCTATCTATCTATCTATCTATCTATCTATCTATCTATCTATCTATCCTATCTATCTATCTATCTACCGAAATGTCTGTCTGCTTATCTGTCTATCTATCTATCACAGTCAGTGAAAACAACAGAAGCTCATTGTTCCGAAATGAAG
>NC_134909.1:9421515-9446515 GCF_041734735.1 Babylonia areolata | reverse complement strand
CCTCTTGTACAGACAAAGGTACATAAAGGTCTGTGGTTCCCTGTTGGTGTTTTGCACCTTTTCTTGCAGCCTGTCAGCCCATTCATTATTTAGGAGACCATGGTGAGAAGGAACCCAACAAAACGTTATATGTGTTCCTCTCAAATTCAAATTTTGAATCAACGCAAAATAAGACTTGTGGAAGGCAAACTGGAAGATCAAGAATATAATTTAAAGCCATAAGAACAGCGGTAAGTTAAGCTGTGAATATTGACCGATCTTTACCAATATGGTATGATCGTTCAGTTTTCAGTTTTGGTATAACGAAAGCTGAACCTGCTTGGCCATTGTCTAGGAGTGAGCCGTCTCTGTAAATATGTAAGTGGTCACGGTATCTATTCTGAATGTGTAATTGGACTTCTGTTGACATGATATTTGGATTTTCTTTTTTTTTTTTGCAATGTCAGTATGATTGACATCAAACTGTGCTTTACTCATCTCCCAAATGGGACATGGACTTACTGTTTTCTGCGTGTCTACATTATCTGGATTAATTTTGGACTTTTGGAAAAGGTTTGACACAAACGTGCCAATTGGTGTTAGATAAGATATCGTTTTAGCTCTTTTTGGGAAGTTGTTTTCAGATGTAATTCTTACTTCCTCCGATGTAAAATTTTCAGCTGTTGAGCTTCTCAATACGTATTTAGCACATGCCAGGTTTTGGTATTCATCCAAAGGTAATTCTCCTATTTCTTTATATGTTCTGAGGGTTGATGCGTGGAAAGGTACGCCAAGGGCAAGTCTATATGCTTTACAGTCAATGCTTTGAAGTTTCTTTAACAAATACTTTGGAGCATTGAAAAAGACTTCTTGTCCATACGATAGTTTGGATTGAATAAGTGATGATGATAAATGTTTCAATATCATTGTGTCTTGTCCCCAGTACTGTTTACTTATAACTTTGAGCAAGTTTAAACATTTACAGCACACACACTAAGCAAGAAAAGCCAACATCTTGGCAGATGCATTCAGCCGATGGTGGACCTCTTTGCTACAAAGTTCAACAAGAGACTCCCCACTAATGTCTCACCGGTCACCGACCCGGAAGCGTGGGCAGTGGATGCTCTGTCTCTAGACTGGTGCAATCTGATTGCCTATGCGTTTCCTCCTTTTCCAGTTCAATCCAAAGTGATCCGGAAAGCAAGACTGCTTATTGTTATTTTTGTACCGAAATGGGCGGCTCAGCCCTGGTATCTGGACCTCCAGTCCTGACACACGTTCCACCTCTGGAACTCGAAACCAAACCTCATCTGCTGAGGCAGCCTCGTTCGGGAATCCCTCATTCCAATCCTCAGCTGCTCCACCTGCACACGTGGCTGCTGTGCGGTCGGAACTGTCAGCTCCACCAATGAAATCTTCGACCCCTCAGTCGGCCTCTGTGCCAGAGGCGTTTACTGAGGGGGGCGCCTCCTCTGACCTCCTCTCCATAGTCTCCAAAGCAAGGAGGGCAGGGACTGACTTATGCTGGAAGAAATGGTTGCGGTGGTGTATGGCTCAGGACGTTCCCCATAATAACCCTACGAGCATGCAGCTGGCCAACTTTCTGGCTCACTGTTTCTCGGTTCTCGACCTGTCTCCTAGTTCTCTGTGAGGGTACAGGTCTGCCATCTGTAGCACCATCAGACAGCTAGGTGGTCCTTCCTTTGAAGTGGATTTCCTGCTCAGAGAGCTGGCTAGGGGCGCCTCTCTGAAGGAAGCTAGAAACCCCAGAAGAGTGCCCCTGTGGGACGTGTTCCTGGTGCTGGATTTCATTTAAAAGCAACCATTCGAGCCCTTGGGTACTGTTCCTTTCGACTTACTCACCCTCAAGACCACTTTCCTTCTGTTGCTGGCCACAGGCCGTCATGGAAGCGATATACATGGTCTCAGTGGAATGCCACAAGATCTGGCCTTCCACAGAGATGGTTCCATCACCCTCCATTTCCCTCCAGAGTTCCTGGCTAAAAACCAAGAGGACCCTTCCACCTCTCTGAGGGTCAGACCTTTGATATTCTTGCCCAAGTCAATGAGGATAGGCATCTCTGCCCTGTTTGGTGCCTCAAATACTATTGGGATAGGTCTCGCCACAGGCGTTCTTCTTATCTCCCTCAGTGAGAATCACAAGAAAGACATTGCTGCAGGCATCATTTCCCTCTGGGTTACCCAAGTCATTCTTAGAGCCTACTCTCATGCTCACAGGGATATCAGCTGTCTTAATCCCAGAGCAAACGAAGTGCAGGCCATAGCCACTTTGGCTGCTTTCCAGCACTCAGTGCCACTGCAGCATGTCTTGGAAGCAGCCTTCTGGCGGTCTGAGAATCCCTTCATCAGCTTCTACTTCAGGGATTTCCGTATGACCAGGGCTGACGGTTCCAAGGGGATTTCTTTTTTCGCGGCTAACACTACTGTCTCAGTTACAAGGGCTCCCCATGTAAACCAGTAGGCATTGCCCTCCTCCATTTGCTTTAAATTCTGCTTCAGTTTGACATGGTACAGTATATGACACCAAAAGGAGGGGTTTGTATTACACTCCCTGTTTGGTGGTACATATACTTACCATGTCAAACTCGAATGCCCGCCCGTCCGTCCCCGCGTCTCTGCCGTGGTTCTCATGGGGCATTTTCTCAATGGCCACGGAATGATTCAGCACTTGTAGCTTTTAGAGCTGTTTGATTGGCGAAGAGCGGACCGGGCAAGACACCGTTTTCACCGTTAGCCGCGCGAAATTTGGCCAAGCAGAGCAAACCGATAGGCCTAGTTTGCATCACTTTGACATGGTAAGTATATGTATCACCAAACAGGGAGTATAATACAAACTCCTCCTCCAAGTCTGCCAATATGTCACATTAAACAAGTAAAGTGGAGTGATGGCCTAGAGGTAACGCGTCCACCTTGGAAGCGAGAGAATCTGAGCGCCCTGGTTCGAATCACAGCTTAGCCACCGATATTTACTCCCCCTCCACTAAACCTTCAGTGGTAGTCTGGACGCTAGTCATTCGGATGAGACGATAAACCGAGGTCCCATGTGCAGCATGCACTTAGCACACATAAAAGAACCCACAGCAACAAAAAGGTTGTTCCTTGCAAAATTCTGTAGAAAAATCCACTTCGATAGGAAAAACAATTAAAACTGCACGCAGGAAAAAATATAAATAAAAAAAATTGGTAGCGACGTGCTCTCCCTGGGGAGAGCAGCCCGAATTTCATGCAGAGAAATCTGTTGTGACAAAAAGAGAAATGGATTTTATGAGAGAGGTGGCGTTGAAACTTCAAAGCATTAACCAACCATGTTACGTCAACAAAGGAAGTGTGACACGACATCGTTTTTTGAGCTTTTCTCACTTCCTGTAAGGAATTTCCGCATGAAACGTCACTAGTTAAGTAGTTTATGCAGTTTGGTAGCTAAATATAGTAGGTGTTTCCCAAAGTAGACTTCCATCAAATGTTGTTGGCTTTTAGCTTTTCAAATTTGAAGTGTCAACTGCGTTACAACGCTTGTGACACGAAAATTTAAATCCGCATTTGTGAAACATTTGAGCTGTTTTAGACAATTTCACGCTCTTATGTCCATTATTCCGATAGATTACACACATTCACCACGCCATCTTCAGCTGACCGAATCTAGATACAAGCAATGCAGAAGATCAGAGTTGTTCATCAGATTTTGTGACACTACATATAACGCGCTTATGGCTTCGATTTTGTGTCCAACAAGAATTAAAAAAACTAAACATGATGCACTTGCGCAGGATAATGTTAAGAAATAAGTTTTCTTATGATAGATAATAAAATTTCTTGTTTAAACTTAATTCAAGCTTTGTAACAGGCTGATGTTGGAGACCACGTTTGCCAGTCCCAGTTTCAGTCGCCATTTTTTGACTGCTTTTCATCATTTGAGCAACATTGCTTAAAATCTAGATGTCCATGCATGTTTTTCTTGATACTGGCATTTCTTTAATGTTATTGGAAACATTTATTTTTATTTTTCAAAAGCCTTAATTTCAAGAGAAAAGATATGAAGTGGGGGAACCTATTTCTGGCTGCAAGACATGGGAAACGAGTCTGGTCTGTTAATCATTTATAGTGAGCAGCAGTGTCCCAGCACCACTGTTTACTCTGACCCCCACACACTGCCCCTCATACCAGTTAAAACAACGGTTATACCCAAGCTCCCATGGCTCTCTCTTTGTGTGCTGATTTGGGGAGGAAGAAGGGAGTAAAGGAAATAGATACATAGACAAGGATATTGAGAATACATCATTTGTTTTTCAGTCTCAGTAATTTCAAGGATTCGTAGAACTTAGCTCTGACATTAGATGTTTATGATATAGTCTTTTGAAGACACTGACACTGAAGTTTATGTTAAGTGTAGATGAAATAGAGTATGTGAGACTCGTTTTATAAATATCAATTTTTTATGTGTGTGACTGTGACTATTTACTGGAAAACTACTTATGAGTGAGGGTGGGGCATAACCTGACCACATGAATGTGGCTTTGTTATATTTAAGTTTAATCTTCATTGGTAATATGTCAAGTTCTATGTAATCAGAAACATATAAAGAAGAAGATTTTAGAATAACTAATTTAAGAGCACGCATATGAAGACTTAGGAGTGGTTTTAGGATGTTATCACTCGCTGAATCCCAGACAGTTGAGGCATAATTTATATAAGATTCAATGTAGGCATGAACAAATATTTTTCGAGTTTGTAAATTAAAAAAAAAAAAAAGTTTAATTTTTAGAAAGTTGATATACCTTTTTGGAAACCGTTTTACATAACATTGATATGTGATCAGACCAAGTCAAGTTGTTATCAATAATTACTCAAAGAACTTTGTGACTGTCGACTTCTTCAATGATTTTGCCATTGATAAAAAGGGAGGAGGAATTAGATGCTTCTGTCTGGTTGTTATCAACATGTGTTTGTTTTCTGTGGATGCAGACTCATGTGATTTAGTTCGGACCAATCAGTTAATTGATTAATACTTACCTGCAATGTTCTGGGAACTTCAGAGAGTTTAGAATAGTTAACATGTAAAGTCGTATCATCAGCAAACAGTTCACAGAATGCAGTGATAAATATAGGTAAATCATTAATATAAATGGAAAACAATATTGGTCCCAACACAGAACCCCGAGGAACACCATAGTCAATAGGTAAGAGGAAATTCTTTTCCATGATTGATTATCACCAGTTGTTTCCTGTTAGATAAAAATGAGTGCAAGAGATCTAATGTATTATTTCATAAGCCATAAATTCTAAGTTTTTTCTAAGAAGTGCATGATCAATTTGCGAAGTCTACAAATAGAACTCCAGTAAAGTTATTATTATTTATATTTGTCAGCCACTCATCAGCTAAGGATTTTGTGCAGTGTGGCATAAATGATTAGGTCTGAAACCAGACTGACTTGGATGAAACAGATTAAAGAAATGAAAATGATTAAAAATGTGTTTTTTAATGTGTGTTTCTAGGGGTTTTGACAGAGTAGACAAGAATGAAATTGGTCTTTTATTTGAAGGCTCTGTTTGATCTCCTGACTTGTGCAGCGGGATGACTTTTGCTAGTTTAAATGCCTTGGGAAACTGATTTTTCGTTATACATAAATTGTGAATATAAGTAAGGGTTTCAGAAATAACCGGTGCAGAAAGTTCAAAAATGTTCCTATCAATTCCATTCAAGCCTCTGGTTCCAGTTTGTTTTAAGTGTGATAATGCATTGTAAACCTCATGAACAGCCATTTAGGGAATGTTTGAGCCAGACGAAATATTTTTTTATGTACAGAATTCACTTAATTCTTCAAGAGTATTATTTAGAGACATATCGGATTTTACAGTTGAACTACCTATTTAACAAAAATGTCTATGCAGTTTATCAGGAGACATAATATCACTGACTGATGTACTTTTTGTATTGGCATTACGATTAGTGATCTGGTCTATCGCTTTCCAGATTGATTTGCTATCGGCTTTTGAAGAAACTAGTTCTTGAAAATATTTCTTTTTAACCACAAGCTTCAGATATTTAACCAAATTCCTTTGTTTAGCATACTCTTCTTTGGTTCCTGTTTTTTTAGTAAGGCATCTCTTAGAGAAAAAGAGAGAGAGAGAGAGAGAGAGAGAGAGAGAGAGAGAGAGAGAGAGACAGAGAGACAGAGAGAGAGAGAGAGAGAGAGAGAGTTGCACAGCACAGGCGAACAGCCACTTGGCAAACATTAATACTTATTTGATTATCACACACTGAAAAGCTTGTGCCTTATATGTGTCAAACTTCCTGGTCAGAAAGTTTTATTTATTCTCCAACCAGTTGGCGCATATTGCCGCGACAAACTGGCTGAGCGAGAGGAACACGATATCACCTGTCTTACCACTGCTGTTCACTGTCAGTGTGTGTCTGTCTGTCACAGTGAGGAAGTGGTGGTCTAGTTGCAGTGTACAGCAGTATCATGTGCTGTCTGTGGTTCTCGTGGTCATCCTGTGTTTTCTTCTGCTGTGTGCTGCTGCAGACTACAGGTCCTAAAATTTACTTATCTGAACTTTGCACACTGTACCTATATTTCACTGATAAATCATGAACGGATTTCGCCATTTCAAATGATGAATGCCGCCTTTTGTCATTTAATGACTTAAAAGTTAAATGCATGTTCTTCATCTGTCTGTCCCTATCACACACAAACACACACACACACACACTCACACACACACACACACACACACACACACTCACTCGCTCACTCACTCTCATTCTTTCTCACACAGGCAAAACTGAAATTCCAGATATCAGTGGCCAGATGCTCCCTGACCTGATCAGCAGGGTTTCTTTCACTGTCAGTGTTTACTTCAGACTGGCGATGGCTGCTAAACTTAGAACCGGAATGAAGCATATATCAACTGGATTGGTACGCCTCCGTCCTTTTGACTGACATCGACAACGAGAATTTCAAATTTGAAGTAGGCCAACACAGAATTATTTTCTGAAACTCGCTAAGATATTTTGTAGTTGTTTTTATATTCAGATGTTAGGGCAACATAAAAAAAATGTACCTATGAAAACTCACAGCTGTTTGTAGCCTGCCGGTATGTTTATTTCATTGGAAATCAATGTGGAGCTGTCATTCCCCGTCAGGACCTGAAAAGAAAAAGCTGAAGATACACCTCTTTTTACATAAGTTTTTTTTCCAGGTCTTTAATTAAAGGTGATTTGCCATTGGTTGCCTTCAGTGATGCTCTGGATGTCATAATTTGTAACTAAAAAAATTAGAAAATTTTTATGATTTTTTTTTTTTTAATATATGGCAAGTGACAGGAATCAATAAAGATCTACTGAATTCCGTTTGTTTTCATCAACCAACCTCTCTGGAAGCTATTAATAGTATTAACCTGTCAAGAACTCTGCCAGTTTCTGTCTTGAGGAAAGTGATATATAGATAGATCTGTCACATGTTTGAAAGTAAAATTGTTATGAGACTTACACTAAGTCTTACCGTGAGGTATATAATGTCATTCTAAATATCACTGTTTCAGGATTTGCTGTGAGTCAACACCTGGACTGCCCTTCAGAAGACTGGGTAGTGGGGTCCTCTATCACCCTGAAGTGTTATGTGCCCAAAGTAGTTTTCCCATCTAAATGTGTGGCTCACCCTGATACCGCCACCTTCCGTGTAACTACATCTGGTGCCACTTCTACAAGGTGCACCTTTTCTGATATTTCCACCAACACATGCAGTGGGTCACCCAATGAATGTAGCTGTGAGACAGGCAATGCCACCTACTACATTCTCCAGTACACCTTCACTGCTGGAACTGATGAGAGTGGATCATGGGACTGTTTGGCAAATTGTTACGATGCCACTGGACTGTTCCCGCAGCTGCAGACGACCAATAACAATTGTGATAACAGGGATGTGGGTAAGTCTGCTGTTTGGACAGCTGATCATTATAATATGTTGAAATAAGATGTATGGTCAAGAATCTGGATTGATGTCTCCCCACCTCCCCCACTTTTTGTTTTGTTTTTTGACATGCATGATGAAAACTTACACTTGATGTTATACAGTTGATGTTTTTTTAAACAGATTTGTTTATATACCACATGCACTCAACACAAAAGACCATTTTGATGTATCATAATGTATACATGTATGCATACGCTTTTATTTGATGTTATGTTTTATACGCTGGGGCTTCCAGAGGAACAGAGAGGAAGAGGATTGCACACACTCACTCACACTCTCTCTTCATACCAATAGCAGAGCCACATGGAGTGGTTTTTATGGAGTGTTTTCTATATAACTTTAGAATGAACAGAACCCAAACAGCAAATAGCAGCATTAACTCAATCTCTGACTCAACTCGCTGCTCCCCTGGTCTCAACCTGTCAGCTAGATCTGTGGATACAGGTCAGCTATCTGTACTACAATCAGACAGCTAGGTGGACCTACCTTTGAAGCAGATTTCTTTCTCAGAGAGGTCTTGTATGCAAGTGATATATATATATTGCATAGAAATCAACATTATATCAGATAAATATAAACAGTATATAAACAGTTGCAATATTTGTTCACATCAGTATGAAAAAAAAGAAATATATATATATATATCGGCAGCATTCAAACTCCACAATTCCCAAAAAGAAAGCTTTAAAAAAAATCGTCATACACAGATGATAATTTGACTGTCTTGCACAATTTGTCAGTACCAATGATCCTCCTGAATCAATCTGCTCTCAACTAACACACACACACACACACTCTACAAATTGACACCCACTACTGTAACCCCCCCTTCAGTCTAAATTTTATGACAAAACAGTTTTCAAGGCCCTAATAAGTCATCTTTCACTGTGTCATCAGTGTCAGATTGGTGTAAAGGGGAAAGCAAAGCTGTCAGATCATTACATACTTTCACTTCCAAATTTGTTAAATTTTGTAAAATTACTCAATTTACTGTCAGCAGCATTGCTTTCCACTGCTGATGCAGATGTAGCAGTGATGTCTTCTTGGACTTGCACATCTGACAGCTGTGACAAAAAAAGAAAAAAAGAAAAAAAAAAGAATATGTAATTTGTTGAAAACCCTAAGGGAAAAACTTTTTTTAAAGGGGGGGAAAAACCCAAAAACCCAAAATTTTAAAATTGTGGGGGGCATAAAGCTTTTTTGGGTTAATTTTAAAAATTTCCCGACCGGGGAAGTTCACCCCACCTCCCCCCCCCATTTTTTCCCCAAAAAAAATTATAGGTCAAAATATGACCCCCAAAAGCTTAACCTCTCTCCGGGTTTTCTGTTTTATGTTGTATTTGACGGGGAACTTCGTACAAAATCAAAAATTTGGGTTTTTGCTTTTTCGTCTAAATTTTTGCAATGAATTTTTTTTTAAATTTTTTTGGGGTTTTGGGGGAAACCCGACAAAATTTATTTTACTTTTTTTTTAAAAATTAAAAAAAAAATTTTTTAAAAAATAGCGGGATTCCCAAAAAAAAAAAAGGGGTAATTAAAAAAGCAACCCCCAAAAATGAAAATAATTTGCCTTTTTAAAAACACCCCCCTTGTTTTTAAAAAACCCCAAAAATTTTAAATTCCCAAAATTTTTTTTTTTTAAAAACTTAAAAGAAAAATAATTTTTTAGCCAACCCCCCTTTTTGAAAAAAAAATTTTTGTTTTTTAAAAAAAAAAAGGGTAATTCTCATTCTAAAAACCCCAATTTTCATTTGGGGGATTTTTTTGGCTCCATTGCAATTGTGAAAAAAGAAAAAAGAAAGGTTTTTGGCAAAATTTTGTATTTTTTTTTAAATTTTTTCCAAAAACCCAAACCCCCAAAGGGCCAAAACACTTTGGGCCCTTTTAAGAATATGTAAAAATATTTTTTTTTCTTTTTTCCCCCCTCTCTCTTTCCCCGTTTGGTGGGGTTTTTGTTTGAAACTTAAAAATCCCTTTTTGTGTTTTTTCGTTCTGTTTGTTGAAATTTCTCCCCAAGGGTTAAAATTTTCCAAGATTCCCAAAAAATTTTGGGGTTTGTGAAATCTAATTTTGGAATTTGTCAGTAAAAAAAAAAAAACAAAATTGTTTTATTTTGTAATTTTTTTTTTTTTTTTTCCCCCCCAAGGCCATTTAAAATTTTGGGGAAGGGGGGAAAGAAAAAAAGGTTTTAATTAAATTAATTAAAATTTTAATTTTTGGGAATTTTAAAAAAAAAAAAAAAAAAAAAAACCCCTAACCCCCCAAAATTGCGGGGTTAAAAAATAATATTTTTTAAATTAAAAAGTTTAAAGCTTTTTTTTTTTCTTTTTCTTTTTTTTGTTTTTTTTTTTTCCCGGGATTTTTTTTTCGTTAAAAAAATCTTTTTCATTAAAAAGGGGGGCAAACCAAACTCCCCAATTCCGTCAGAAAAAAAGGGGAAAACCAGTTTTCTGGGTGTCAAGGGTTTATTGCCCATTTTTACCAAAAAATTTAGGGGGCTTTTTTTAAAAAAAAAATTTGGAAACGGTGGGGAAAAATATTTCTGGGATTTTAACCCCGTAAAAGAAGGGGGGGTTTTAGATTTGAAAAAAAAGCAAAAAAATTTTTCCTTTTTGCTCTATCAAGAAAAACGAAATTGAAAAAGGTAAAGCCCCCCAAAGGGTGAAAAAGGCCCTTTTTTTGTTTTTTAAAACAATTTTTTTTTTATAGTTTTGTTGTTTTTTTTCGGGAAATTTGAATTTAAATTAAAGGGAAAAACCCCTTTTTTTAAAATGGTTAAATTTTAAAGGAAAAATTTTTTTTACTTTTTAAGATTTAAAAAGGGGGGGGTTGTTCGCCGGGGTTTAGCCCAGTTTAAAAACCCCACAGAAAAGTCCAAACCCAAAAAAATTTTTTTTTTTTTTAAACACCAATTTTTATATAAAAAAAATATAAGGGGAAAAAGTAAAAATATTTAAATGGGATGACACAAAAACCAAAACCAAACCCAAAACCCCCCCCCCCCCCCCCACACACCCCCCAAAAACCCCGCCCCCAAAAACAATTCAAACAATGATTGTTGCCACGAAAATTAATAAAAGAAAATTTTAAAAAAAAAACAAGAATCAACAGAAAAAAAAAATTTTTTTTTTTCCCTAAAAAGGTTTTTATGCACCCCCCCCATCCCCCCAAAAAAAAAACCCAAAAAAAACCCAAAAAACCAAAATATTTGATTTTTTTTCCTTAGAAATTTTTAAAAGTAAAAAATTTGCCCCTTTAGAAGGGTTTAATTTTGGAAAATTTTTAAAAAAATTTTTTAAATAATTCATTTTTTTAAGAAAAAATTTAATTTTTTATATTATACTAAAATAAATTTTTTCCTTTTTAGAATGAAACAATTTTTTTCTTTTGGAAGAAAAGGTTTTTTTTAAAAAAAAAACATTCTTTTCCCAAATTTTTTTTTTAAAAAAAAATAAAAAAAGGGCCGTTGTATTCCTAAATTAAAAAAGGTAAATTTTTTAAATTGGTTTTTTTCCCAAAATAAAAAATAAAAATTTCAGAATTTAAATGCAGTCTTATATTAAAGTCTAAAATTAAAAGGGTCTAAAAAATTCATAATTTCCAAAATTTTGGCTTTTTTTTTTGAAAAAAAACTCCTCCAAATTTTTGTTCGTTTTCCCCCGGGATTGCCCCCCCTTTAAAATTTTTTCAAATACTTTTAAATAAAGGGGGTTTAAAACACCAATATTTAAAAAGGGTTTTTAAAACCCCAAAAATTTAAAAAAGTTTTGAATTTTAAAGGTTTTTTTTGGTTTGTTATTTTTTCAAAAAAAATTTCATCGTTTTTAAACGGGGGAACCTTTTCCCAACTTTTGGGAAACCCAAAAAAAATTTTTTTTTTAAAAAAGGGAAAATTTTTTTAAATTCAAAAAAAAAATTTTTCAATTTCCAACCCAAAATGAGTTTTTAAAAATTTTTTTAGGTATTTTATTTTTTATTGTTCTTTTCGTTAATTTTAAAAAAAAAACCATTGAGGGGGGTTTTTCCCCCTTGAAAACTTTTTTTTTCTTGGTTTAAAACCCAAAATTTTTTCAAAAAACCCCCCTTTTTTTTCCGGGGCCGTTTTTTTGAAAGAATCTACCCCTCCCAAAAAACCCAAAGTACTTTTTTTAGTGATTTGGCGAGGGAAGGGAGAATCCTTTTCTTTAAAAATTTTTAAAAACCCCAGTGATTTTTAGTACCCTAAAAAAATTAAAAAAATCATTTACGGGTAAATTTTTTTTCTTTTTAAAAATTTTTTTTAAAATTTTAATCCCCTTTTTTTTTAAAAAAAAATTTTTGGAAATATGATTAAAGCACAAATTTTTGTCCAAAAAGGGTTTATTTTTTTTTTTTCTTTTAATCAAAATTTTTTTAAAAACCTTTGGGCTTGTTTAAATTTTTAAAAACCACTTGTTCGCAAGAAAATTGTTGTTCAAAAAATTAAATTTTTTGGGTTTAAAAATTTTTTAAAGAAAAATTTGAATTTTTCCCCAAAAAAAACCCCCAAAAATTTAGGCCCCACCCCCCAAACCCACCCTTTTAGTTTAAAAAAATTTTTTTTAAAGGAACCCCAACCCGAAAAAACCCCTTTCAAACGTACCAAAAAACCCCATTTTACCAAAAAAAATTTTGGAAAAAATTTTTAAAAAATTTTAAAAAACCCCAATTTTAAAATTTTCACCTTTTTCAGGTTTTTTTTTCACCCCAAAAAACAACCCAAAAAAACCAGAAAGGGGGGGAACCCCTTTTTAAGCGGGTTTGGGGCTTATTTTTTAATGTAAATTTTTTTAGATTATGGGGTAATTTTTTTGGTAAATTTTTAATTTTTTTTTTTCCTTTTTTTAAATTTTTTTAAAAAATTTTTTTCTTATAAAAAAAATTTTTTTGTACGGGAAAAATCCCTCTTTGGGGTTTTTGGGGGGGGGGGGGGGGTTTTGGGGGGGGGGGGGGGAAATCCCAAAGATTTTTGTATAGATTGAATAGCCCGCCCGAAATTTTTAGTTAAAGGGGTAAATTTCGGGGGTTTGTTTCCCTGATTTCCTTTTTTTCCCCTCAAACCCTTTTTGGGGAAATTGGCCTTTTCCACGCACCCCATTGCCTTAAAATTTTTTCCCTTTGGGGGTTGCCGTTTAAACCCAGAATTTGAACCTTTTTGCCTGTTGTTTTTTTTGATCCCTAAAAGGGGTTTTTAAAACCGGAAAATCCCCCCGGTGCCACCCAAATGAAAATAGGAGGGGAAAATTTGGGAAAGGGGGGTTTTAGCCCCTTTTTTGGGGCCTGTTTTCCAGGGGGGTTCTATTCGGGTTTTTTTGGGGAAAAGGTTTCATTTTTATTTTTTAATTTTTGGGGAAGTTTTTTGGGGAATAGGGAAATTTTTTGTTTGGGTTCAAGTTTATGCCTTTAGGGAAAATTTCCGGTTAAAATTTTCCTTGTTTTAACCTCGTTCACTTACACCATTTCGGCGTGTCTGCCAAAATAAAAACCCCTTTTGGCTCTAGTTTTTTTGGGGGGGGTCAAATTTTGTCTGTAGTTCAGTTTTCCTGGGTTGGGGGAAGGGCAAGTTCCAGGGAAAAACCTTTTTTGGGGTTCCCTTGCCCGGTTTTGGGGCCAATCACAAAAAAAAAATTTTTGATATTTTGTCATGACCGTTTCTTGAACCTTTGAGGAAAAATTTCCCATCGGGGACTTTGGCCGACCCCCAAACCCTTTAAATGAAGCACCCCAAAAAATAACAGTTGGCCGGGGGGCCCCTTAAAACCTTTTAAAAAAAGGAATTTTTCGCCTTTTTCCGGACTCATTCCCCCCAAATTGGGTGTAAGGAAAAAATTTTCCCCCCCCTTTTCCCTTTTCCCAATTTTTAATTCACCTTTTTGGGTGACAAGTGGGAAAGAAAATTTTCCCCCCTTTTTTTTTAAATGTTAAAACCCCTTTGGGGGTTGGTGATTTTTTTTTCTTTTTTTGGATTTTTTATTAGTTTTAAAATTCCCTTTTAAAAAGGTTTTAATTCAACATTTTTAAAAATTTTCTTTTATCCGGTTTTTTTTCATTTTCCAACTTTTTTTAAAAATTCTGAAAAATCCTTTTTTTAAAAAACCCTTTTTTTGGGTTTTTCTTCCTTTTTTTTAAATTTTTTTTTTTCACTTTAAAGGGGCCCTGGTCGAGGGATAAACATTTTAATTTAAAATTTTTTTTTTTTAATGTTTTATTTTTTTTTCCTTTAAAATTTTCGATGAAATTTTTTTAAAGGGATTTTTTAAAAGTTTTTAAACTTTATTTTTGGGTTTAAAACCTTTTAAAATTTTTTTTTAAAGTCCTTATTTCCTGATTTATTTTTAAACATTTTTTTGGGTTTTAAAATTTTTGGTAAATTCTTAAAACCTTTTTATCGTTTTTCTGGACTTTAAAATTATTTAAAATTTTTTTTTTAATTTTTTTTTTATTATGCTGGATTACCCAATTTATTTGGTTTTTTTCCCCAAAAAAAATATTTGGGGGGGGTTTTTTTTAAATTTCAAGGAAACTTTAATTTTTTGTCATCCAAAAAGGAAGGAGGGGTTTTTTTCCATGACAACCTTCTAAAAAATGTAATGATTTTTTTAAAAAATTTTTTTAAAAGGGGAATAAAAAACCCATATCGGGGAAAGAAAACGCCCTTTTTAAATCCGGTTTTGAAAAGGAAAAAACTTCCCGGGGAAAAATTTTTCCCCTTTTGGGAAGGGTCCATTGAGATTAATGTGGTGCATAATTGGGCAGTTTTAATTTTTTTCCTTCCCTTTTTAAAAAGGGGAAAAACCCCCCCAAAAAAATTTTTCCAAAAAAATTTTTTTCGGTAAAAAAACCCCTTTTTTCTTAAACCCAAATTTTATTTTCCCCAAATACGAGTCGGGGGGGGGTTTTTAAACCATTAAAATTTTTTATTTCGGGCGATTTTAAAAAAACCCCCTTTTTTGTAAAAAAATTCTGGGGTATTTCCCCCTTTTAAATTTTTGGGTAAAAAATAAAAAATTTTAATGAAAGGGGGGGGAAAATTTGTAATTAAGTTTGCTCTTTTTAAATAAAATTTTTCCCAACCAAAAAATTTTTTTTAACAAAATTCCAAAAAGCTTTTTTTGGGAAAATTTTAAATAAAACTTTTAAAACCCCGGGGGGTCAAAAAAAACCCCAAAACCCCCCCTTTTTTTTAACCAAACAACCACTGCTCTAATCCCAAATTTTGGGGGGTTTGTTTGTGAGAAAAAAATTTTTCGCCCGGGGGGGGAAAATAAAACCCAAAAAATTTTCATTTCCAGAGACCCCGAAAGTTAAACCCCCCCTTGCTCGCCCAAAAGTCATGTTTTTCCAAATAAGGTAACCCCCAAAAAAAAAACCCAAAAGGTTTCCCCAAACACTTTCCCCTTTTTGGATTTTTGGGACATGAAAAGTAGGCCTCAACAAAGTTTTTAAAAACCCTTCGACTGGGGAAAAACAATCAACGACCAAATAACCAAAAAAATAAAACCCCGGAGCAGGAAAAAAACAACTAACATGGTACCGGGGAAATCTTCATAAAATTTTTTACCAAAAAAAAAAAAAATATTTTAAACCCCCACACACCACACCACCACCACACAACAAAAACCCCAACACACCAACACACTTTTAAAAAAAAAAAAAAATATTACCCAAAAAAACCCATCCAAAAAAAAACCCCACAACACACACCCCACCCCCCACCCAAAAACCACACACCCACCAAAAACCAAAGAGGAGGGAAAAAATTTTTTTCCCCAAAAAAACCCTCATTCAAAAAAAATTTTTTTTTTTTGGGGGTGTGTGTTTTGTTTTTGTTTTTTTTTTGGTGTGGTGGTGTGTGGTGTTTTGGGGTGTTGTGGGGGGGGGTTGTTCTGTGAGTGGGGTGGGGTTTTTTTTTTGGGAGGGGTCCCCCCCCCAAAAAAAAACCCCCAAAACCCCCCCAAACCCCCCACATTCGAACAACACACAAAAAACCCCCCCCCCCCCAAACCCATCCCCCCCCCAAACCACCCCCGGCCCCCCTTTGGGGGGTTTACCAGGTACACTGGCCCTCCAAAACCCCCCACCCCCCCGGGATAAAACCCTTTTTTTTGAAAGGGGTTTTGGGCGGGTTTTTTGGGGGGGGGTTTTTTTTTCCCTTTTGGGGCCCCCCTGTTGCTTGGTGTTTTGTGGGTGTGGGGTGGGGGGTGGTTTTGGGGGGTGGGGGTTTTTGGGAAAGGGGGCGGGGTTGGGGGCAGGGGGGGGGAAAAGAGAAGCCAAAGAAAGATGACAAGAGAAGGAAGAAAGGAAAAAAGAAAAAAAAGGGGGGAAAAGAAGAGAGGGGAAAAAAGGGAAAGAAAAGAAGGGGGAAAAGGAGAAAAAGAGAAGAAAAAAGGAGGGAAAAAAAAAGAGACAGGGGAGGGGAAAAGACAAAAAACAGAAGAGAGACAGAAAAAGGGAACGGAGAGAGAGACAGCGGGAGAAGGAAGGGAACCCAATTTTTTTAATTTGTTTTTTTTTAAGCCCTTTTTTATACGGTTTTATCCCCCAATTAAACCCCGGGCGAGGATTCGGCCCCCTTTTGCGGTGTGGCCCCTTGGGGGGGGCCCTTTAAAATGGAGACCACGGGGGTTTTTCAAAAAAAAAACCCCCAAAGTTGGCCCTTTTCCCTTGCCCCTTTTTAAGGGCCGGTTCTCTTTTTTTTAAAACGCTTTATCCACAAGCAAGACCTCCAGCGAGAGCGGTCAAGGCTTTGTTTTCCCGAAGCGAGGGATTCACAGGCTTTGAGGTTTTGTCTTTAAGGGCCTGAAGCGCTTGGGGTCTTCCAAATTGCGGGGGCCTTTCCCTTTAGTGCCCCTCAAGACACTTCGGGTCCCGGGCGTCTGGGACAACGATCGTCCAGCGTAGTGGGATGGGTCAAGGGGTTTCGTGTTGGGGGGGCCCCCTCCTCTCTAGACCTGGAGGGGTTTGGGGACCCCGTCTTGCCCCTTTTGCCCAGGTCTTTCGTGGGGATTCATTGAAATGCCAAGTTTTTGAATGTCGGGGATACGTTGTCCCTGTTACAGCAACAAAAGGGGGCAGCCAACAGCTCGTTGGGTTTTTTCTTGGTGGACCATGCCTTTTTTTGTTCCCCGTTGTTTGGGTCTGCCAAAAGGGGGTGGCCTTGGGGTCGCAGTGACTTCTGCATCAAGACTCCGTGTGCATGGTCTGCCCCGGAGCAAAACGGTCGACTGCTTGTCTTTGTCATGATCTTGAATTTCAGGTGGGGGGGAGGGACTGGGTTTTTGTGAGCAGCTTTTTGGTACATGACTCGTCTGCTGAGGTGTGGGAAACCCAAAAAACCGCAGGGGGTTGAGAACCGTCCATAATGAATATGCCTCATGGGTTGGGCAGCAAGCGCGCAGTCTACGAAGGGAACTCTCTCAAAATCCTCAAACACCCTGGGCCGGCTGGATCGCTGCGTTGAAAAATTTTTTCCCTCTGTTGAAACTGAATGTGGGGGTTCATTTTGGGGGCGCAATTAGCATACTAAGAAGAGAATGGGGAAAGGTGGTGCCAGACCCAGCCCCGCTCCCATTTCCACGGGCGGCCGACTTCAGTATTTTCCCGTTTGCCCCATGCTTTTGGAAAGACGCGTCACTGGATTAGGCTCTCGGGGACCGAACTTTAGGGGGATCTTTTCCCCAAACCCCGGCTTGCCTTCAGGGCTTATAGGGCTCAAAGCCCCGTGAGCCCTTGTTCTGCCCGACATTTTCTCTTTCCTGGGTTTGGGAACAACACCCCACCACACACCCCCAACCCCCAACAACACAAATACACTGCACATGCGATGCACAATGTTTCGTTTTGTTTTTTTTTTTTCAATTCTCGAAAAAAAAAGACTATAAAAAACATACCAAAAATAAAAACAAACAAAACAAAAAAGAACCAAAAACCCCCCCCCCCCCCCCCAATAAAAAACAAAAAAAAAAAACAAAAAAAAAAAAAAAAACAAAAAAAACCCAACCCCCCCCCCCCAAAAAAAAAAAAAAACAAAACAAAAACCCCAAAAAAAACAAAAACAAAAAAAAACAAACAAAAACAAAAAAAAAAAAAAAAACCAAAAATTGCAGATTTACTTTAAATCAGGGGACTGCAAACCTTTATATCACTGCTAAAAAAGGCATGTGAGAGAAGGGAGACGGAGAGATAGAGAAAAGACAGAGAGAAAGAAGGGGCAGGAAAGGGGGGGTTGCGGCAGAGTGACACATAGCCCGCAGGGAGAGAACAATATAAACAGACAGAAAGACAGACAGAAAAACACAGCAGACAGAAGACAGACAGGGTGAAGACAAAACAATGGCTGTGGCTCCAGCAGAAAAAAAAAAAGGGAAAAAGCAAGCACACAAAGGCTGCAGTGTGTGTTGAACTTGGGACCCAGTCCACAAACGAATGGACAACACAAGTGCCTATCAGGACAGGGGTGTGGTTTTGCCCCTCTCGAAAGTTGGGCCCGGGGACAATACCGAGTGGGTTAAACTTTGGACTTTCAATTGAAGGGGGTCGAAACTGGTAACGGGGCCCCGTGGGTAAAGGGTAGGTTTTTTGATTCCCAGGGCAACAACATTTTGAATCGTATGCCTGAACCCCCCTTGGTGTACACCCGAAAATCAAAAACGCAGAAAAGTTTGTGGTGTGGGGTGTGTTGTGTGGTGGTGTGTGTGCGCGTGTGTGTGGTGCCGCCATAGGGCCCAAAAAAAGGGGGGGGTGATGGGTGAGTGCGCCCCAATCACTACACTCTTCATTTTTCCAGTCCCTTTAAAGAAAGAGAAAAAAGCCCCAAAGGGTGAGGAGGGGCAGGAGGAGGGTTTAAGTTTTAAAAAAGAGAAGAAAATAACGGCTGCCAAAAAGAAACTTCCCGAAAAAGTAAGACAAAAAATTGTGTTTTTATTCGGAAAGCAAAAAAAAAAAAAATTTTTTAGTTTGTCCGTTTATGTTTGATCATGTTTTTCTTTCTGCAAGGGGGTGCGCCCCCCCTCTTCACTAATGGAAAGACAGGGGAGTTTGTTGAAAAACTCGGGGTGTGGGGTGTAGGGACTCGAAAGTTTCACGGACCGTCACCCGGGGGGGCGTGACTTTGTGATAATTGGCGTTTTTGAAGGGAATATTTTTTCTGTTGCTCAGGGGAGGGGACGGGGGGTTTGGGGACGAGAGAAAAAAACCAGAGGACCAAAAAAACAGGACGAGAGGGAGAGGTACAAATTAAATACATAGCAATAAAAGGGCCCCGAGCCTATACCGTATGGGAAAAAAATTAAAAAAGTAAATATAGATGAAGAGGAAAAAAGAAAAAACGAAAAAAAACGAATTTTTTTTTTGAGGGGAAATGGGAAAAAGCAAAGTGTTTTTTTTCACCCGCCCCCAGGCAAAGGAAAATGAAAAAAAACAAAACACCCAAAGTGCAAAGAGATGAAAATAAGACATACTTCACATTTAAAAAATCTACAAAATAAACAAGTACATTACATAAACAGAACAAACATCATTTCATGAAGGGGAAAAAATCAAACCCTCCCCCCCCAAAAAAAAACAAAAAAACAAAAAAAAAAACAAAAAACAACAACAAAAAAACAACCCCCGAAACAAAAAAAAAAAAAAAAAAACCCCCCCCCCCCAAGCCCCCCCCCCCCCACAAAAAAAAAAGAAGAAAAAAAAAAAAAAAAAAAAAAAAAAAGAAAAAAAAAAAATATTAGGACATGATTGGGAGGAGTGAGCGTTGCCAAGGAAACCACTTGGGAAACATTAAAACTTATTTTTCATTTCAACATGAAAAGCTTGTGCCCTTTTATGTGTCAAACTTCCCTTTAAAAGTTTTTTATTTTCCCCCCATGGTGCAATCCCCGACAAACTTCGAGCGAAGGAACACGATAAAACCTGTTTACCATGCTGTTCCTGCTGTTTCTGTCACAGTGGGATGGTGGTCTAGTTTCAGTTTCACGTTCAGTGTGCTGTGGTTTCGTGGCATCCTGGTTTTTTTTTGCTGTTCTGTGCGACTACAGGTGGGGGTCGCGCTTGTATCAGTGGTTGTGGGGAAAAGAAGTGGTCATAACCGGGTGAGGCATGGCAGGGAGGGGGTGTGTGTGTGTGTGTGTGTGTGGTGTTGTGTGTGTGTGTGTGGTGTTTTGTGTTTTGTGTGAGGAGGGAATTTTTTGGGGTTTTGGGGGGGTTTTTGAAAGGTGAAAAGGGTTTTAAGAATTTCTGTGTGTTGTGGTGTGTGTTGTGGGGTGTGGGGTGTGTTGTGTGTTGACATGACACGGGTTAAGTACAATCACGAACTGTGCCTTGGTTCGTGGAAGTGGTGGGGACACTGCAGCTTTTCCGCCTGGTGGGTACACCCCGAAGGAATACAAAATCCCCTCAACCCGTTTTTTTGTTATGGGGAGTGTGGGTCCTCCCCAGTTGGACAGAGAGGGTTTGTCAGTTTCCTTTTTTGACCCCCCTCTCTGCCACCCCCATTTGTCTGGGTTTAAAAAGCAGTCATTCCCAACCTCTCCCCTTTTCCTTACTTTTGTGCGACCCCCCTGTTGTCAGCATTGTGGTAGGTTTACCTTTGTGTGTGTGTTGGGGGTTTTGTGTGGGTTGTGTGGTGTTGGTGTGTGGGGTGGTTACACCTGTCTTTTTCCCCCTTCCCTGGTGGGTGGGTTCGCGTCGGGGATATTTTTTTCGGTCTGTTTTTTTCTTTTTTTTCCTGCTTTGGTCTGTCTGTCCTGGTCTCACCTGTCTAGTGTTGTCTGTTGTTCTTTATCTTCCCCGTTGTCAATTTCTTGCATTTTTCCATTAGTTTTGAGGTGAACCCAATTAGTGGAGGATGGATAAAAAAAAAAAGCTGCCATGTTATTTTTTATTAGAATGGAAATTTTCTTTTCTTCTTTTTCCCGCTGCCGTCTCTTCTTCTGTCCCCCTGCTCTTATCATTTTCCTTTTTCCCCTCTGTTTTGGGCTGTCCCCTTTTCCCCTATTAAATTATTTAGTCTTGGCTATGGACAGATGGGAAAAAACATTTTTGGGGGGAGATGCCCCCCCTGATTGGAAGTTGAAATTGTATTTAGGATTGGCCTTTAGCCACAATACAAAGTGGTTTTTTGGGCTAAGTCAAAAAGGGGGGAAGGGGGGTGGGGATCTGACTGTGACACTGGGTTGGGATTGACCCCCAACAAAATTCCCGCCAGACTGAAGCACATGTTCCCGAGATTGTCTTTTTATTTCCACTTTTATGAATTTGATATATCAAAAGACCCCGGGAAATGCTTGGTTTTCAAAATTTCTGGAACTTTCCCTTGTTGTCTGGACAGAAGAAAGATAGGATTAAAAAGAACATCAAGACCAATTAAAACATAAAAAACCCCCCCCACACACACACAACACACACACAAACACACACACAAAATTAATATTATTAAAAAAAGACTGCTTCATGTAAATTTTGCTAAGAATAGTTGATGTTGCAAAAAACCTGTTCCTTTTTATTGTTTGTATAAAGGGGGAAAATTTGCATGATTTCTCCAAAAACCAGGAAAAAAAAAAAACAACCTAAAAATGATTGAGGTTACCTTTCCCTAAACGTGTTTTAAATATTGACGTTTATTCCCTTTACGCTTGTTAAGACTTAATAGAATGATAAAATCCATGATGTAACCAACCCTGTATATCCGCGCTTGGCTTTTTATCCCAAATATTTAGGGGTTTTTTTGTTTGTTTTTTTGTTCTTTTTTTTTTTTGTTTTTCTTTAAATTTCCCTTAAAATGTGTTTTTGTTTTAAATGTCAACCCCCAAAGGAAAATTTAAAAAAAAATTTTTTAAAAAAAAACCAAAAAAAAAACCCCCAAAGAACGCTGACTGGAAAAAAAAAAAAACCAAAAAAAAAAAAAAAAAAAAACCCCACCCCAAAAGGGGCCCTTGACAGTTTTTCAGTGTGCGGAGTGGGCCATAAACAAAGCCACTCCCACGGCCATCGCTGCAGCTGGCTGTGCACTCACCGGGAAAATTGGGGGTTTTAAACCCCAAAAATTGGGAGTGTTTTCCCGTTTTGTTTTATTAATTTTTTGTCCTTAGGGGATATAATCGTTGTTTTTTTTTCTCTCTTTCCCTTTCTGTTCAGTTTCTTGTCCCCTGTGCCCTGGGCAAACATTTTTCTGGTGTTAAACTGTTAGCCCGGTTTTTTAGTTGGTGCCCAGGGGCATTCTGTTTTGTTTTAAACCCTGTGTAAATTTTAAAAGGTGGTTAGTAAAATGGTGCCCTGGCACATTGGTGTGTACATGGAGGACAGGTTGTTAGTACATTTGGGGGTGGCCCTGGGACATCCCCGGAAAGGGTTTTAATGTGTAACAGGTTGTTAGTACATGGTGCCCTGGGCAATCTGGGGTTGTCAGGTAGGAAGGTGTTAGTACTGTCCCGGGGACATCTGGTTGTACCAAATGTGGTAAAGGGGGGAAGGTGTGTAAGTTACTTTTTTTGGTGCCCTAGGACATCTGGTGTGTAAAACATTGTTTTTTGTGGGAAGGGTTTAAGTTAGGACATTGTTTCCCCGGCACTCTGGTGTGAAAACTGTGTAGGACAGGGTTAAATACGGGCCCCCCTGGGGGCACATTGGTTGGGGGGTAACCCCCAATTTTGTTTTGGACAGGGGCGTTGGGTTTTGGGAACAAGGGGTGGCCCTGGGGAATCTGAAACACTTTTGCATTTGTAGAAAGGTGTAGATACTGGTGCCCCGGCACACTGGTGTGTACACCTGTGTACACAGGTTTTTGGGAATGGTGCCCCGGGGACATCGGTGTGTCACTGTGTAGAGTGTTTATACATGGTCCCTGGCACCTGGTGGGGCCATTGGTTGACAGGGGTGAGTACATGGCCCCTGGGCACATTGATTGTACACTGGTAGGACAGGTGTGTTAAAATGGGGCCCTGGGCAAATGGGTTGTACACCTGTGTGGCAGGTGTTTAGTACATGGGGCCTGGGCCATTGGGGGAAAATTGGTTTGGACAGGGGTGATAATGGGGCCCTGGGGGCCCTTGGGGTTACACCGTGTAACAGTGTGTATCATTGGGGCCGGGGACACTGGGTGCAATGGTTGGACAGGGGTTTAGTACATGGTGCCCTGGGGCCTCTGGTGTGTAACATTGTGAGGGCAGGGTGAGTACTGGTGCCCGGGCACTTGGTTTACACACTGGTAACAGGTGTGTAAATAATGGTGCCCCAGGCACTCTGGGTGTCAATTGGGTTGGACTGTTTATACATGGGGCCCCGGGCACATCTGATGTGTACCGTGTAGGGCCCCGGGGTGTTAGTACAGGGCCCCGGGACTTTGGTGTACCATTTTGTAGGAAGGTTTTTTAGAAAAAGGTGCCCCGGGGACATCTAGCACATTTTGCATTTTGTAAAAAAGGTGATGGGAAAAATGGGGCCCTGGGGAAATTGGGGTGTACACCGTTACGACAGGTTTGTTGGTACTGGTGCCCTGGGGCCATCTGGGGTGTACATGGTAGGAAAAGGTGTGTTAGTACTGGGCCCTGGGGCCCTTGGGGGACACCTTTGTTTGGGAAGTGTGAGTACATGGCGCCCTGGGACATCTAGTGTACACTGGAGGGCGGTGTGTTGACATGGTGCCCTGGGCAACTGGGTGTAAACGGTAGGACAGGGTGTTGTACATGGGGCCCTGGGGACACTGGTGTGTACAAATTTTTTACAGGTGGGGGGACATGGTGCCCGGGGACATCTGGTGTTTCAACTGGTTTGGGGGGTTAAAACAAAGGTTGTTTTTAAAAATACATGGGCCCTGGGGCCCCAAATTTTTGGGGGGTGGGAAAACGTGTAAACAGGGGTGTGTTGTAATGGTGCCCTTTTTGGGCACCTTTTTGGGTGGGGACCCTTTTTTACACATGGGTTTGACAGGTGTGTTATACATGGGCCCTGGGACATCGGTGGTTTTCACACTGGGTAGAAGGTGGTTATACATGGGGGCCCGGCACTCTGGTTGTAAATTTGAAACAGAAGGCTGTGCAGTAATGGTAAATGTTGGGAGCAAAGCCCCCCCCATTCAACAAGAGGAATATATCAAACCCCCTTGGACAACATTTACACTGTTGCGGGTGTTACTTTACTCCCACAGTGTAGAACGTTTTCATTCGTGAGGACAAGTGACATGGTTAAAAACACACCCCAATTGCTTTCACCTTTCCAAAATAGTTTTCAAAAATAAACTTTTGACATGCTCGAGAATTTAAATCACAAACCCCCCCACAACCCAACACACACCACACACACACACACAACACCCCGTGAAATATTATGTTTTCTTTGTTTTTTTTTTCCAGGAAAAACATGTCTTTTAGCTGAATTAATTTGTTCCCTTAGATTTTGTCTAGCATTTCCCAAAATTAACAAAAAATTAACATTTGTTTATATACAATAAAAATACATTAAAAAAAAAAATTTTGGGTCCGGGCCCCCAAGCCATTTTTTTAATCAGCTGTAAAAGGGACCACCCTCAGTTTTTGTTGGGGGGGTTTTTTTTTGGGGGAAAGGGGGGGGGGGGAGGAAAAAAAAAGGTCATCTGTCCACCCGATTTAACCACAGCCTTTATCTTATTTCCCTTTGAGGGGGTTTTTGGGCCCCATGGGGGCGCGAAAAAAAAAAATCATTGGTGGGCTAGCTAATTCCCTGATTGAATTTGTTTTATTTTTAATTAAATGATCCACTTTTAGGGAATTGCATCAAACCTTTAGTTTCCCTGGTGACTGGTAAAAAACCCCTAACTGCACACACGACAGCAGGGGTCTTGTTGTCTTTGTTTTAGAGGTCTGTTTGGGCCCTGGTCCTGGATCTTTGGTCAGTCCCCTTATTTTTGGGGGCTGTGGTAATTCTTGGTGTATTTGAAATTTTTTTTCTGGGGTGTGTGTTTGTGTTGGGGTGTGTGTGTGTGTGTGGTGTGGGTGTTAAGTTACGCTGAGTTACCACACCCACCCCCCAGTGACCCACCG
>NC_134909.1:9404015-9414015 GCF_041734735.1 Babylonia areolata | reverse complement strand
CCAGTGGAGCTGACTCTGGAAATCCTCCAGCATCCTTGACCTTTGAACGTCAGACAGGCAGTGCAGGTCAACGTGAGGTCAGTGTGACCCTGCCAGAGCTGACCAGTGCAGACAACGGACGGCGTGTGATGTGTCAAGCTAACAACGCCTTTACCACGCACAGTAACACTCCAGTCAAACAGGACTGGACCCTAGTGGTCTACTGTAAGTCACAGAGTGTTGTGCTGTCTGAACGTGTATTGTTGAGAGATTCTTAGAAAACAATGAACACAGAAAATCTGTTTTTGACTTTGTTATCTGGTAACACAGGACAGACACGGGGATGGGAAAATGGAGAGTGTTCATTGCTGAATGATTCATTCAACAGAAAGAAAGGAAAGAAGGAAAGAAGAAAGAAAGAAAGAAAGAAAAGAAAAGAAAGGAGGCAAAAGAAAAACAGATGAAAGAAAGGAAAGGAGAAAGAACACACCCTCATGAACGAACACATGGAACAGATTATTTTTGTTTTCTGTATTTCTGAGAGTATGCACTTAACTGGATTCTGAGAGTATGCACTTAACTGGATTCTGAGAGTATGCACTTAACTGGATTCTGAGAGTATGCACTTAACTGGTTTGGTTAAATGATTATATTTTATTCAGTTGCCTTCTAGTTCTATGTATCATTCCTTATTATTCTACGAATTCATTTACTCATTTGTTGGTTTGTTTCATTTTTGTTGACTGTTTTCATACACACCTTAGGAATTAGGTAGGCTCTCACAGCCTGACTAGTGTGTTGGGTCTGTGCAGAGGTCATGCACCTGCTGTCTTTCTTTTTGTGATTTTATTTTTTTAAGCAGCGGCAGTAGATGGGGAGGGACAGACAGGGGTTGGGGGGTGGGGCAATAGAGCAGAGGGCAAGTGAGCGAGATGGAGAGGGTGTCACAGATATGATTTTCTTGTTATTTTATAATTGTACTGTTATTTAGGTCATAGCCTCTCTTAAAGGGATGCTAAAAACACAGATTTCGGATGTCATTTAAGTGACATTGATATGATTTCTAACAAAAATAAAAAAAAAGAGAGGGAGAGAGATGGGGGGTGGGGGTAGGGGTAGCGGAAGATAGAGGATGGAAGGGGGAGGATGGGAGATACAGGGGGTGGGGTGGAAAGAAAAAGATCAAGAGACAGGTATAGTCAAACATGGACACACAGAGAGAGAAGAGAGAGAGAGAGAGAGAGAGAGAGAGAGAGAGAGAGAGAGCGGTAGGTAAGGACAGACAAAATGAATGAACTTGTAATTTGTATAACCTGCTCTGTATGAAAATAATCAGGTGGTCACTTGAAAAGATAACTGTTTGGTATTTTTCAGAAAGCCTTTTTGTGTAATAAAAACCACCAATTTAATGATATGTTTGTATATATGTGTGTTTACTGATTAGAGTAAAAGGAAAGAATATAGGAAAATTTAAAGGAAGTTTTTTTTCTTTGTACGTTGAATATTGAAACAGTGTTATAATTGTTCACACGTTTCTCCCCTCTCACAGACATCTCACAGACCATCACAGCCCTTCCTGCCAACACCTGCATGATGACGTCACCTGACAGTAACACCTGTCAAGTGAAGGAAGGACAGCGAGTTAACTTCAGTTGTTCTGCTGACAGCAACCCTTCCCCACCAACTGTTACCTGGCAACAAAGCTCAGGTTCCAGTCTTGACTTCACAGCTGATCGTTCCCTGCCACTGACATATGTGTGTGACGCCAGGTCATCCTCCTCTGGTTCTGGTGACCGTCTGCCTCTGAGAAGGAACATCACACTGACGGTGCTGACCACCTGTGAGTTTGGTTGACATTTTTCTTTCATGTTTAATACATTACAAAGCAATGCAATGCAATATCATACAATGCAGTGTGTGTGTCGACACAGTGGTTCTGTGTAATAAGCCTGTTTCACCTGTTGGATGTCTATGTATGTACGCATGCTTGTAAATTGTTACAAAAAAATGTGGTTAAACTTTAACAATTTCATTTCATCAGGAAATGCTTTGTCAATATAAAAATCATTTTCTTTGGAACGCTATATTTGGCTTTAAAAAAGACAAGAAAAAGGAAATGAGTGCTTTCAGTGCCTTCCAGTACGATGCACGTGTGGGAATGGCCATAATAAATGTGAAGAAGAAAAAATGATTCCACAGTTATTTTACTCTTATCTTTTTTTTCACAAAACATATTGATACATTGAGCAAAAATATTAAATTGTTCTGCTTAGTATGGAATTTACATTGCAGCAAAATTCTGCCAAGTAATGGAACATCAACCTGAATGTACTATGGAAAATATATTTCTTTCAAACAGTTCTTGCTGATCGAAAACATTATATTTTAAATTACGACCTAAGCCTGTTGTGTTTTACACTCAGTGTGCAGGCCGTGCACTGTTGACATTCACCCAAGTGATCATTTTGTAAGAAAAATCAGTGTCTACGGTGACTAATTTGTTTGCAAATTCCTTCAATCCATGTCAGGGTGTGGATCGCTTCGATAATTCAGGAGAACATGTTACTAAAAGGAAGTGAGGGAGACTAATGAATTTTATTTGCAGAGATTTGTGCAAGATTGTCATCACTCAGTGCATACTGTTCACAAACAATCATTAGAATGAACAGATCTGTTTGCCTTACGGTCTGGGTTGGACACTGTTCAATTTAACATGCACAATACATGTGCATGTAATAAAGACTCTTCACCTTTTCGGAAGAATAAAAGGCTACTATTGGGTTGTTTTTATATCTCACTTTTCCAGCTGTTCATCTTCATCGCCTGTAACAAATATACACAAGACACACCATCACTAGATATGTAATGCTGATACCAGTCACAACGCGCCAGTGCCTAAATCAACTTCAGCAGTGAAAGTTCTTGGATCTAGACTGGATCGTTTCGACAGTTTGTGGTGATAACATATTATTGAAAGGAGTCAGAGATCAGATGGCTGTTGAAGTTTATTCAGAGAATGCTTTGTGTAAATGTCTCATCACTTAATTAATGCATTGTGTTAATGAAAGATCCATGTAAATAAATAGGTCTACTCGATTTACAGTATAGAATTCGTCACTGTTAAACTGTCTGCTATTGAATTACCAAACATATCGCAAGAATCTTGCGAGAATATTTGAGACTTCAGGTTTCTAAGCAGAGGAGTAAGAGGCTTGAATACCCGCAGAGAACACAATATATGTACCACTGTCATGTCTGACAGTCAGCACGTGAACTGTACAGATGCTGCTGAAGTCAGTCAGTTCACCGTGAACAACGCCAACAACGTCACTGTCAGTGAAGGTGACCCCGTGACCTTGACCTGTAAAGCTGTTGGCAGACCGAAAGCCGCCATGGCCATTGTCAAGGAGGGTTCAACACTGAATTCTGCACCACAAGGGCAGGTGTCTGCAGAGGAAGAAGCGACCTTGACCTACAGGAAGGATGGAGCTACGTGTGATGCCACAGGACAGTACCGTTGTGATGTTGACAATGGGGAAGGTCAAGCAAACGCAGCTCACCTGATGGTGTTTGTGAACTGTGAGTCCTCTCTTTATCTCTATATATCTCTCTGTCTCTGTCTCTGTCTGTCTCTGTCTGTCTGTCTCTCTCATTCTCTCCCCAAGGTCTGTAGTTAAGAGACGGTTATCAGGCACTGTGCTGGCGTCATGTACACATCAACAAGATATATCATGCACGCATAAAAAATATACCATGCACATATCAACAAGACCGATATCATACTTATATCAACAACACTAATTACGCACACGTCTACAATACATGTATCTTGCCTCACAACACCAAGACTGATATCCTGCATGACTCAACAACACTGATATCCTGCATGACTCAACAACACTGATACCCTGTATGACTCAACAACACTGATATCCTGCATGACTCAACAACACTGATATCCTGCATGACTCAACAACACTGATATCCTGCATGACTCAACAACACTGATGTCCTGCATGACTCAACAACACTGATATCCTGCATGACTCAACAACACTGATATCCTGCATGACTCAACAACACTGACATCCTGCATGACTCAACAAACACTGATATCCTGCAGGACTCAACAACACTGATATCCTGCATGACTCAACAAACACTGATATCCTGCATGACTCAACAGCACTGATATCCTGCATGACTCAACAACACTGATATCCTGCTATCCTGCATGACTCAACCACACTGATATCCTGCATGACTCATTACTGATATCCTGCATGACTCAACAACACTGATATCCTGCATGACTCAGCAACACTGATATCCTGCATGACTCAACAGCACTGATATCCTTCATGACTCAACAACACTGATATCCTGCATGACTCAACAACACTGATATCCTGCATGACTCAACAACACTGATACCCTGCATGACTCATCACTGATATCCTTCATGACTCAACAACACTGATATCCTGCATGACTCATTACTGATATCCTGCATGACTCAACAACACTGATACCCTGTATGACTCAACAACACTGATATCCTGCATGACTCAACAACACTGATATCCTGCATGACTCAACAACACTGATATCCTGCATGACTCAACAACACTGATATCCTGCATGACTCAACAACACTGCACAACATGAACTAAGATACGCATTCCCTTTCGTTCATATCGTGTTTGGAGGATGGCTCGCATACCACCTCCCCCACCCCGCCACTACACCCTTACCCACCTTTTCAGAAAGAAGGTTTCAAAATGATGGTTTACCAGACAACAGCAACATGAAGAACATCTATAAGCATTGGAGTAGCTGCCTTTACATGAAATAATGTGTTTGATATATCTTATGTAACCAAACTAATGTCATAACATTGTAATTTCGTAAATTCCATTTCTGTTTTTTTTTGTTTGTTTGGTCTTCAGTTTTAAGTCCCCCATCACTGTTTATCTCTTTCATAACCGTGTGTGTGTGTGTATGTGTGTGTGTGTGTGTGTGTGTGTGTGTGTGTGTGTGTGTGTGTGTGTGTGTTTCAGGTTCACCTCGACAGCAAGAGGGATCTCCAGAGATCCCTACATATCTGAACTACAAAGGTGGATCTGTCAGCACCGAATTTCCGCTCACCATGTACCCTGCTGTTAAGAGTGCAACACTGCAGTACCTTGGTCCTCTGTCTAACTCCACAACGAGCAGTCCAGCACGTGAGAATCTGTACAAACTGCAGTGCACAGCCACAGACCCCAGTCGCCTGTACTGGACCACGTGTAAACTGACCATCAGAAGCGCAACTCGGAAAGACAAAGGATTCTACAGTGTGACTCTGGGGAATGGGGTTGGACAACCCTTCGTTTTCCTGTTTGAGCTGGACGTCAGTGGATCAGGTAGGTCATCGTGTTGTTCTCAGTGGTTTTCTCAGCTTTTGCTGATTGAAGCCATGCTGGAAACTACAGTGGAGTGGTAAATGTAAGCATTAAAACAACCTTTGAAATAACGTGTATCATAGTGAGAGAAATACAACGGCATGACATCAGTTTTCCTGTTGTCCACAGCAGCACCAGACCGTTCCCAGTCCTCACCAGGCAGCCTGAGTACAGGAATTGCAGTTGGTGTGACTGTGGCAGTGTTCTTCATCATCATCAATTCTGTCTTTGTGATCTGGGTGTGGCGTCGTCACTGGGTGCTGCCTTGTGCTGAAACGACAAGTGAGTGTGCACGGGGATGTGTGTGTCAGTTGTTCTGTCTGAGACAAAAAAAAATCATAGGAAATGTGATTAAATTTATCAGTAGAGACAAAAGGGTACACACACATACACGTGTGTGTGTGTGTGTGTGTGTGTGTGTGTGTGTGTGTGTGTGTATTACATTACAATGCACACACACACACACACACACACACACACACACACACACACACACACGTCTCTCTCTCTCTCTCTCTCTATATATATATATATATATTACATTACAATGCTAACTGATATAATAACAGTCTTGCTTGGACTGCTTTGAGAAGTAAATGCAATTCCACCATGCTGTCAACGACACTCCCTCCCGCCCCCTCCCACCCCCTCCCGTTGGAATGGCTTCCCTTGTATTGTGGCTCAAGACCGATGTACATTAAACAACGACTTCATTGTTTATTTGCTCCTTTGTGTACGAACAAAACAATTCCATTTTTGGTGGAGATATGAAAAACTTGTAAATAGACAAGGTCATCAAATTTCAGGTAATTAGTTGCAAAACTGACGTAGTTATGAAGATTTAAATGAAAGTGTGGGTAATTCCTCAACCACGAGGCACGGCAAAGGTTAGAACGTTCGAGTTCTCACTCAGTGTCTGCGTCTCTTTGTCTATATGTCTCTCTCTTTGTCTCTGTATGTCTCTCTCTTTGTCTCTATATGTCTCTCTCTTTGTCTCTATATGTCTCTCTCTTTGTCTGTGTGTGTCTCTCTCTTTGTCTCTATATGTCTCTCTCTTTGTCTCTATATGTCTCTCTCTTTGTCTCTATATGTCTCTCTCTTTGTCTCTCTCACTCTTTCTCTGAAGCATAACTGTGATTAATTTTCGTTTATTATCGCACACTCTGCCATTGTGGTCCCCACCCCCTAGATTTGTGTTTACTTTTAACACAAACAGATACACACACACACAAAAAAACCAAACGTACACACGCGCGCGCGTGTGTGTGCGTGTGCGTTTTTTGTGTGTATCAGTTTGTGTACGTGAGTGCATGTGTGCGTGCGTGTATGTGCGTGCATACGTACATAACTGTGGTTGTATTTTGTGTCTGTGTGTGTGTATCTGTGTACGTGAGTGCATGGATGCGTGCGTGTGTGAGTGTATGTCTGTGTGTGTAGTGTGTGTGTGTGTGTGTGTGTGTGTGTGTGTGTGTGTGTGTGTGTGTGTGTGTGTGTGTGTGTGTGTGTGTGTGTAGTGTGTGTGTGTGTCTGTTGATTTGTTGTCTGTTAACTTGGTTGTCCACAGCATTTCACATCTTTCCCTGCATTTTAATTCTGTAGTTTTATTTTTTTTCGTTCATTGCAGGGAAACAGGACAACAAACGGTACGTGATGCCTGTCATTGTGTCTGTGTCTGTGTATCATGTTGTCTTGTGGTCATGTGTGTGTGTGTGTGTGTGTGTGTGTGTGTGTGTGTGTGCTGTGTGTGTGTGTGCTGTGTGTGTGTGTGTGTGTGTGTGTGTGTGTGTGAATAACGAATGAATGTATGTATTGTATTGTAGTGCACTGACAATGATGTGACGCTGTGTGAACAGAGCACGACACAGAAATCAGAGAAAAGACCCACAACCTGCCACCTCTGTGTCTGATGTGTATGAGTTAAGGGAGGATGGCTCTCCCCGTCACGTCACAGGTATGGACAAGTTCTCTCTCTCCCCTCCCTCTCTCTCTGATTTTGTCTATGTCTGTGTGTTTGACTTTCTGTTACGTCTCTCTCTCACTCACTGACACACAGACACACGGACACAGACAAAGACACACACACACACACACACACACACACACACACACAACCAAACAAACCAATAGACAGACACACATAAACACACACACACACACACACACACACACACACACACACAACCAACCAACCAAACCAATAGACAGACACACATACACACATGCAGAGAGAGAGAGAGAGAGAGAGAGAGAGAGAGAGAGAGAGAGAGAGAGAGATGAACATTGTTTTTTCCTATAAAGGTTGGAGCCCCAAATGAAGTGGGGGGGGGGGGGGGGGGGGGTGTGAAAATATAGACATTTCCAAGTACAGATACTGCTTGAACTGTTGGCTGTGTTCGACACAACAGACCACAGAATACTCCTTTCCAAGCGTCAACTTGTATTTGGGATTCATTCAACAGTTCTGAATTAGTTTTCTTCATACCTGTCCAACCGCTTCCAGATCGTCTCTGTTAACAACTTTCAATCTGTTCCAACCCTGATCCCCTACGGTGTGCCACAAGGCTCTGTCCTGGGCCCCGTTCTGTTCGTTCTGTACTCTACAACACTCTATGATGTCATTTCTGGTCATTCTGTTTTTTCTGCTCAACGAAAGAAGTCTGCCGAACCTAGCCAAATAGACAGCCTAATTCAGTCAATGCAAGATTGCATTCTCCATGTTCAATCCTGGGTGACAATTGACAAACACAAACTATATGATGACAAAACTGAAGCTGTGATTATTTCTTCTTTAATGATGTCCACGTCTGTCTCTTTCTAAGACTCTCTCGTGGTTGGTCATGACACAGTTCAGTTTTCTAAATCAGCAAGGAACCTCGGAGTCATTCTTGACTCAAACCTCAGTATGCACGTTCAGGTGGTCAATCTGTCAATCGATTGTGAACTTTGACGGTTTAACACTGTTCGTGTGTGTGTGTGTGTGTGTGTGTGTGTGTGTGTGTGTGTGTGTGTGTGTGTGTGTGTTCCACAGACACACAGCCAGGCAGTACGGACATTGGAGTTCAGTGCAACATGTCTGACATCACACAGGGTCTTCATGCTGCAGCTGCTGTGGGTCAGGGTATGTGAAACCACGGTGCTCTGGGTCTGCCTCTGTCTCTGTCTGTCTGTCTATTTGTCTGTCTATCTGTCTGTCTGTCTGTCTGTCTATCTCTCTCTGTGTCTGTCTCTGTGTGTCAGTCTCTGTCTCTGCATCTCCCTCTGTCTCTCTCTCTTTCTCTCACTCCTTTTCTCTCTATCCGTTTGTCTGTCTGTCCCACTGTCTGTCTCGGATCTAGATTTATGGACCTGTTATATCTGTCTGACTAGTTTTTTTGACAATCTTATTGTCTGTTTTCATATGGGGCTAAGGTCTTACAATGAATAGTATCTCCTGTCAATCACTAATCTCTCTCTGTCTGTCCCTCACACTCCCACTCTCTCTCTCTCTGTCTCTGTCTCTCTGTCTGTAAACGCCCAAGGACTATACAATTGAACCATTTGAGTTTTGTCAATGTCTCTCTGTCTCTGTCTTCCTCTTTTCTGACACTGTTTTAATTTCGGTCATTGTGGTTAAAGTTGTGTGTGTGTGTGTGTGTGTGTGTGTGTGTGCGCGTGCGTGCGTGCGTGCGTGCGTGTGTGTGTGTGTGTGTGTGTGTGTGTGTGTGTGTGTGTGACATCCTCAGAGCACCAGCCCACCTCAGTGTACACATCTCTGAGGACCAGTGACATCGGTGTTCCGTCTGTCTACTCTGACATCTCACCTTACCGCAACACTGGGGCTGCTGTGGATCAGGGTATGAAATCACTTTTCTTTTTTCCATTGGTGACATATGTGTGAGTGACATTCTCAGTGAAATTCTCAGTTCATTGCATACATAACTGTTGACCATGTATCTCGTGTCGCTTGTTTGAAAATTAAACACCATGCATTCACAACTGTGAGGAGAACGCTTGCGATGTGTATGGTCCTGAGCAATGTCTCTGAAAGTGCTGCAGTCTGATGAGGCCAGTCAGGGATCTGAGTCGTTAAAATAGTAAACTGTGACCAGAGTTGTCTTGTTCCTCTGTGACGAGTGACAGGCACACCTTCTCCACAGCTGTCAGTGAAGGCTGTGTGGGTGTGCAGAGGACTGAGGGGCCACTCCCTGAAGAGTCAGCTGTCAGTGAAGGCTGTGTGGGTGTGGAGAGAACTGAGGGGCCACTCCCTGAAGTCAGCTGTCAGTGAAGGCTGTGTGGGTGTGGAGAGGACTGAGGGGGCACTCCCTAAGAGTCAGCTGTCAGTGAAGGCTGTGTGGGTGTGGAGAGAACTGAGGGGCCACTCCCTGAAGAGTCAGCTGTCAGTGAAGGCTGTGTGGGTGTGGAGAGGACTGAGGGGCCCACTCCCTGAAGAGTCAGCTATCAGTGAAGGCTGTGTGGGTGTGGAGAGGACTGAGGGGACCACTCCCTGAAGAGTCAGCTGTCAGTGAAGGCTGTGTGGGTGTGTAGAGGACTGAGGGGCCACTCCCTGAAGAGTCAGCTGTCAGTGAAGGCTGTGTGGG
>NC_134909.1:9389015-9399015 GCF_041734735.1 Babylonia areolata | reverse complement strand
TATTCACTACACAATGTAAATCCACACACACAAAAAAAGGCTAAATCACAGCAACATTGACAAGTAAGCACAAGAATAGCGCAAACGAATGACTGTGATTCGATAGATAAGGGCACGGGATCACACACACACAATACACAACTATTATCAAATTCATTACGGACCAAGTATTGTTCTAATGTCAAGTGTATATGCTTTAATAACCTGACAATTGAGCATATAATTTTTCACTGTAGCTTGATGAAGCCTTTTGTACACGAAAGTGTGTCTTCACAAGTGACTGAGAACGTTGATGTTTTTGACTTTTTGCATTCATTATCAGTTGTTTCGCTTGTCAGTTTAACGACTTCTCTTTTACGAAGTCCTTTAAGTAATTTCCTGTAACTGTATTTAGAGGGTTTTTTTTGTTTGTTTGTTTGTTTGTTTGTTTGTTTTGTTTTTCTTTCAAATTTCACCCACATTTTTACCCTCATTTGCCCAGTTTCCCCAAACCCTCCATTCATCCACATCTCCCACCCCTTCTAACCGATAATACTCAGATGTATTCATAAATACTTTTACAAAATGTCTTCAATCACCGATATGTGTGACGGGACATTAAACAAAAATTCCTTCCTACACAATACACAACACAATACTATACAATACAATACACAAAAACTCTATTGTCTACACTTTGGTACAGATATTTTCTTTTTGACAGCAGCACATGTCCAACATAAGAAGAAAACAACAAACAAATAAAATGAATAGAAAATAAAAAAGATAAATTAAAAATTAAATGGCACCAAATGGAAATAGCTATATACAAATTTACAGATGACTGAAGTTTACGTGCCTCTCCATTTCAGTCAGCCAAACCGCATTGCACATCTACCCCCCCCCCCCCCCCACACACACACACACACACACACACCATGCACACACACCATGCGCACACACACGTACACATACATACATACATACATATATATATACACACACACACATACATATACACATATATACATACATACACATACACACACACACACACACACACACACACAACGGCGACAATAAACTGATCACATACCTCCAAGTGAAGGCAGGTGGTTTCCCAATGATGGAAGAAATGTGGGCAATATCCACAATTATTCCCGATCCCCTCAAATAATAATAATAATAATGATAATAATAATGGACATTTGTTGAGTGCTGTCCTCCCTTAAAGAGAGCTCAAAGCGATTTACAATAAACATCAAACACACACACGCGCACGCGCGCGCAATAACTCACAAAAGAAAGAAGAAGAAAAATAATGATTTAGCGCACGATAATATATAACAGATTCAGAGATAACGCGTATTGCAAAATCACACACACACACACACACACACACACACACACACACACACACACACACACACACACACACACACACACACACACACATGTTTCAAGTTTCAAGTTTGAATTATCCTTTCACTCCTATTGGAGTATGGAGGATTACTACTAAATAATCTTTTCGTGCACAGAACAAACATTTCCAAATACACAACAATGTCACATAAAAGTTGAGAAAGCACAAATGTCTTTTAACTCCAAAAGTATAGCTAGGCAACATTTGCAAATCTAATCATCTTACTTGCAGCTAAAATGACTTTTTTTTGCCTCCTTTGAGCATATTACAAAAAAATAAAAATCGATTTTGGAGACAAATATTTTTTAGGAACATATCTATTTCGTAACTGATCATAATTATTGGGACATTCCATTATAAAATGAAACTCATCCCCAATCACAGACATGTTACAAACCTTACAAAGCCGTAACTCTCGTGGTATGCCTTTGTGTCTTCCAGCTTATGATTACGCACACACACACACACACACACACACACACAAATGACGAAATGAATGGTGGTGGTGGTGGTGGTGTGTCCATCGAGATCGATGATGACCATCGTTGTCATCCAGATGGGGGATGGGGGATGGGGGGAGGGTGGTGGTGGGGTGGGGGGAAGGATGCTCATGAATCTATCTGTGAGTACGCAGATGGCTGAATAGTCCAATCTGCGCACGAAATGTCCGCTGACAGTTGGGGCAGACAAAGACAGGCATATCATTGTCAGGGAGCTTGTTTGCCCGTGACTTTCTGGCCTGCCTCTTCTGAACAGCTGCAGCAGTCCTGTTGGCCTCGCACAACCTGGCGCCTTTGTGCACAGCAGCGCGCCATTTGTCACGGTCCACTGCAGATTCCTCCCAGGAGTCAGGGTTGATATCAAACGCTTTCAGAGAGACTTTCAGAGTATCTCTGAAGCGCTTCTTCTGACCTCCGTGTGATCTCTTCCCTTGTTGCAGCTCGCCATAGAAGAGCCTTTTTGGATGACTGATGACTTGCGCGATGAGTTTGTTTAAAGTGAAGAGGAGTTGCGCAACGTCAACCTCACTCTCTCGTCCGGGTCCACCAATTTCCAGTGGCAAGACTAAGTCGAGACGACTGGAGGATGAGCACGGATGCAGTGGATGACCAAGATATCCTTTCAGTGTCTCATCTTGCTCTCTGCACTCCACAGTGCTTGCTGTAACCGCCTTCCTCTCCGTTGAACCGATAGGTTTCTTCCGCAGATTCTGCCGGATCCAGACTTCGCATACATGGGTAGACACACCCCGGGGGCCAACTGCGTGTGGTAGTGCTCACAAGGCGTGGACGTTCACTCCATCAGTCACACGAAGGAGAGGAGGGGAAGAAATGTGGATATTGCCAATAAATCCATTCTTTTGGGGAACAAACAGTGTCAAAGCACTGACGAGGTGTGTATAATTCATGTGTGTGTGTGTTTGTGTGCGTGCGTGCGTGCGTGCGTGTGTGTGTGTGTGTGTGTGTGTGTGCGCGTGCGTTTGTGTGTGTGTGTGTGTGTGTGTGAATATGTGTACGTGCATAATCACCGGAAGGCGAAGGAGCTGTGATAGCCAACCGGCACCAAACCCACAGAAACTGAAGGCAGTGGACAGCAGGAGAAGGCAGTGGACAGCAAGAGAAGGCAGTGGACAGAAGGCAGTGGACAGAAGGCAGTGGACAGCAGGAGAAGGCAGTGGACAGAAGGAAGTGGACAGAAGGAAGTGGACAGAAGGCAGTGGACAGCAAAAGAAGGCAGTGGACAGAAGGCAGTGGACAGCAGGAGAAGGCAGTGGACAGAAGGCAGTGCACAGAAGGCAGTGGACAGAAGGAGAAGGCAGTGGACAGAAGGCAGTGGACAGCAAGAGAAGGCAGTGGACAGAAGGCAGTGGACAGCAGGAGAAGGCAGTGGACAGAAGGCAGTGGACAGAAGGCAGTGGACAGCAGGAGAAGGCAGTGGACAGAAGGCAGTGGACAGCAAGAGAAGGCAGTGGACAGAAGGCAGTGGACAGCAGGAGAAGGCAGTGGACAGCAGGAGAAGGCAGTGGACAGAAGGCAGTGGACAGCAAAAGAAGGCAGTGGACAGCAGGCAGTGGACAGAAGGCAGTGGACAGCAGGAGAAGGCAGTGGACAGAAGGCAGTGGACAGAAGGCAATGGACAGAAGGCAGTGGACAGCAAGAGAAGGCAGTGGACAGAAGGCAGTGGACAGCAGGAGAAGGCAGTGGACAGAAGGCAGTGGGCAGAAGGCAATGGACAGAAGGCAGTGGACAGCAAGAGAAGGCAGTGGACAGAAGGCAGTGGACAGCAAGAGAAGGCAGTGGACAGAAGGCAGTGGACAGAAGGCTGAAGGCAGTGGACAGAAGGCAGTGGACAGCAAGAGAAGGCAGTGGACAGAAGGCAGTGGACAGAAGGCAGTGGACAGCAAGAGAAGGCAGTGGACAAAAGGCAGTGGACAGAAGGCAGTGGACAGCAAGAAAAAGCAGTGGACAGAAGGCAGTGGACAGAAGGCAGTGGGCAGCAAGAGAAGGCAGTGGACAAAAGGCTGAAGGCAGTGGACAGCAAGAGAAGGCAGTAGATGGCAAGGGGACGTCAGTGGATGGCATTGGAAGTGGGACCACAAGAAACAAACTATAATTTATATAGTCTGTTATTCACTGGTTGGATTCACTCTTGGCCCCCTCAAACAAACAACGAAAGCACACACGCAGCCAAAGACACATCAAAATCTTACGAAAAGTTCCATTTCAGCCCCTCCCCGCCCCCCTTTCCTGAACACAAACTATAGCACACTGCAATTTGGAACAGCTGAGCCATTCCAGTAGGACTTTGACTTGACTTGAGCCGACTTGCACGTGGTTGAGGCCGTGTTGCAGGCCTGCTCACGTTCACGTTCCAAGCTAACTAAACTAAACTTTGCATGCGTGGCTAGCAGTTCCCTGACGTCTGCTAAATGCACTGGGGAGGGGTGGGGGGGTCGTAGATAGTTGGCAGGTCCCTCCAATGGCTGTCAAGGCGTCTTTTGAAGGCGGCGATTGATGGCACTGTGACCACCACCTAATCTGGAAGCTGGTCCATCACCATCTGAGAGAAGACGTTGCCCCCGATGTTGAGGGGAAACCTGTTCTTTGACAGCTTCATTGAGTTGCCTCGGAGGTCCAGCGTGTCAGATAACTACAACTGTGGTCTCTCAGTGGTGTAATGCCCACTCAGGTATTTATATACTTCGATCAGGTTCCCTCCACCCACCCACCCCACCCCCACCCCCTAAGCTGAATCAAGTCTCAAAGGCTGATAACAAAGCCACACGCAAGAAACAAAGATAAAATAAAAAATTAAAAAAACCCGTTAAGGGAGTAGTTCGGATATTATATTATAACATATAATGCTGCAATACAGAGGGGGTGGGGGAAAGCCTATACAAAAAAGCTAATCGAACAGCTGAAACGATTGACAAGGAAAACTTAATAAATTCAGATTCAAATGGTTGAAACCTTTCGACACACAAAAAATAATCTCATCATCATCACATTGCTATAAAGCTTATGTTTAAAATGCGTACACATCCAACACATGCACATAAAAAAAATACCCAGTAAACATGTTTATTTTAACTACCTTTCATCCCCCCTTTCTCTCTGTCTCCCTCCCTCTCTCTCCCCCTCCCTCTCTCTCTCCCTCCCTCTCTCTTCATCCCTCTCTCTCCCTCCCATTCTCTCTCTCTCCCTCCCTCCCTTTCTCTCTCCCTCCCTCTCTCTCTCTCCCCCCCTCTCTCTCTAACCCACTTTGCAAACAGGCTGGTGGCCTTGCAGTAAAATATTTCTGAGTTCTCTCTCTGACCCCTTCCTCACACTCAGCACACAGGCAGATTCCAGAAGAAGAGGGATACATGATCACCAACACCCTGTATGAAGGCGGCCCCGCTTCAGGGCAGACGACGAAGGTACCCGTGAATGACTTGGAGTACTCCGAGGTTCAGGACCGGGTGGGCCAGGCCAGGCCTCTGACGCTGCAGGACGGGTGGACAAGGGTACATGATCACCAACACCCTGTATGAAGGCGGCCCCCGCTTCTTTTATCCCAAAGAAATATTACATATGTCCATGTTCATTTCGATTTAATCTGCTGATGGCTGACGGGTTTAAACGTAATTTGATTATGTCATAATTAATTGCTGTAGTTCTGGTGACATATGTACTAATGTTGTTATCGCCCCTTGTTCATATGGGGCAATGGCCTTAATGAATAAACCCTCTCTCTCTCTCTCTCTCTCGTTACTTTTCTGTGTTAATTTCACTTGAATGATTCATGTGTAGCATTCATGCTAGGGTTTTGTTGTTGTTTTTTCCTTGGTGTGTGTGTGTGTGTGTGTGTGTGTGTGTTAGTGTGTGTGTGTGTTACTCGCTTCCGTTCCGTACAGATGTGAGCGATGTTGTGTCGCTCAGTTTGACGCTGTGTTATACTCGTACATTATACATGTATTAAGTATTCAGTACATTTATATGCGTACATGTTTGTGTGTCTCTTAGAACAACGGAAGATGTGTAAGTCGGCCAAAGTGCTAATATCTTCACCGTTGGAATCTAAAGATTCATTCATTCATTCATTCATTCATTCATTCATTCATTCATTCATTCATTCATTCATTCATTCTCTCTCTCTCTCTTTCCTTATTCCCAGACACGAACCCAGAGCGAACAGAACAGATAACTCAACAAGAACACAAGGGACAAAACGCCATGGCTCACACTGTCTCACTGTCGGCAATATCCAAATGTCTTCCCCTGTCTTCTTCTCATTAAGTTTCGCCCCGAAGACGGAAAATTCGAAAATTTATACATACTCTACATTTCTCAAGGCCTGACTAAGCGCGTTGGGTTACGCTGCTGGTCAGGCATCTGCTTGGCAGACGTGGTGTAGCGTATATGGTTTTGTCCGACCGCAGTGACGCCTCCTTGAGCTACTGATACTGAAACTGAAACTACATTTCTTCTCCTGTCAAGAGATGCAAAAGAAGGCCAGCCAAAGAGTGGAAGTGGAAGAAACGTGGAGTATATATCACGATGTTATTAACCAATTCACAAGCTTTTCTGTCTAATAAACGAAAATGTACAGGGAAAGAAATGTGGATAATGTCTCACTCTGAACTTCCAGACGGGGTTACTACTAGTAACCCAGAAGGCTGGAAGCATGTAGAACACAAAACGCGAAGAAGCAAAACCATTCGGAGAAAAACAACAACACCAACACCAAAACAAACAAACAACACAAAACAAGCCAAAAACAATACACAAACGAGCGTCAAACTGGACAAACAGCCCAGCAGAGCACCAAGAACAAGAACGACTGCCTCCTATGACAGTCGTGGGCGAAAAAGCCCTGAATCCTGTCACTGACTAGCTTACGAAAAAAACAAACAACAACCCCCCCCCCCCCCCCCCCCAAAAAAAAAAAACCCACCAACAACTGATCTCAGTTCAATTATTGTTGTCTCGTTCATCATTTATCAGATGGATTCCCCCCGTCTCCTCGACGAAGGCGGCAGTACGTCGCAGGTCCTCCAGTCCTCCGTGGAGCTTCCGGGCCGCTGGGATTGCGTCGGGCCAGGTTTTCTCCCGGAGCGCTTGGTGGAGCGGGCAGGACTGCAGCAGATGTTTGTTTTCAGTTCAGTAACACACTGAACTCAGTAACACACTGATGAACTCACGAGTCCCACGTGCTATCAGCTGAACTCACGAGCCCCACGTGCTATCAGCTGAACTCACGAGTCCCACGTGCTATCAGCTGAACTCACGAGTCCCAGGTGCTATCAGTCCAACCCACACCGCTCCCCAGTTGAATAAGGTGGGTGAACAAGGAGAGAGGTAAGGCGCGCGCACACACACACACACACGCCTTGACACAGGCAAACAAGTTATACAGACAGAGACAGGGACATGGATGATTTCCAAAAGCAGTGTATGAGTCTCCCTGCTCCCCCCCCCCCCCCCCCCCCCGGCCTCCAGAACAACGCCTGGCGGCTTTCCACTGGTGCCGTGGTCCCGGTGCCGTTTTCTGTGCAAGAAAATACAGACACAAGAAGAAGAAGAAGAAACACCCCTTCGCCCGATCATCAGCATGGCGGATAACCTGTCCAAACACACGTCAACTAAAACGAATGAATACGCGCAGCTAGCACACGTAAGCACAATATTCAGTAAATCTATACCTACAGCAGCAGGGAATGGCACACTTCTCAATAAAAAAATTAAAAAAAAAAACAAAACAAAAAAACACAAAAAAACCCACTTTATTGGCTTGCTTCAGATTGGGACAAGTTTGATGTGATTTCCAGCACAGCACAGCACAGCACAGCACAAGACCGCAAATCGCGAATTATATCATAAATGGGTTTTCTTCGGGAAGAACATTTCTATTTTAATTCATGTCGAATTTTTTACAGGTCTGATGGAATATCGCCCCCCCCCCCCACCTTGGTAAACCGAAATTAATGACGACTACAATAAGACTGTATTTTGAACACATAGAGACACACAGACAGACAGACAGACAGACAGACAGACAGACAGACACACACACACACACACACACACACACACACACACACACACACACACACACACACACACACAAACTCTTCCAAGTACGCGGACATAGTTGTTACAATAGTTACCATGACTACTCACCCTACCACTGCTATCAACATCACCCACCAGCACCACTACCACTACCACCACCCACCACCACCATCACCATCATCACCACCACCATCACCATCACCACCACCACCATCACCACCATCACAATCATCACCACCGCCGTCACCACCACCACCATCACCACCATCACCGCCATCACCACCACCACCATCACCATAATCACCACCACCATCACCATTATCACCACCATCACCACCACTACCATAACTATCACCATCACCACCACTACCATAACTATCACCATCACCACCACCTCCATCACCATCATCACCACCACCATCACCATCACCACCACCATCACCACCACCACCACCCACCATCACCCACCATCCCTACCACCATTACTACCACCACCATCACCCCACCACCACAACTACCACCACCCACTATAAGCCCCACCACCACCATCACCCCACCACCATCACTACCACCTCTACTGGCGCCACCCAAACTCATCCCAACCACCATCACTACCACCACCATCTCCCACCACTACCACTATCACCACCAACCACAACCACCACCACCCATCTTCATCAGTACCACCACCATCACCATCACCACCGCTACCATCACCACTATCACCACCACCACCAACAACCACCACCACTACCACAACCACCCACCACCAACACCTCAACTACCGCCACCCCAAATCGCCCCTACCACTAACCACGAGCCACCACCACCACTACCACCACCATCATCACCACTACCACCAACCAACACCACCACCACACCCACCACTACCATCATCACTACCACAACCACCACCACCACCACCGTTACCACTACCACCAACCAACACCACCACCACACCCACCACTACCATCATCACTACCACAATCACCACCACCACCACCGTTACCACTACCACCAACCAACACCACCACCATTACCACTGCCACCAACCACCACCACCACCACACCCACCACTTCCATCATCACTACCACAACCACCACCACCACCACCGTTACCACTACCACCACCACCACCACCACCATTACCACAACCACCAACCACCACCACCACCACCGTTACCACAACCACCACCACCACCACCACCATCACCACTACCACCAACCAACACCACCACCACACCCAACACTACCATCATCACTACCACAACAACCACCACCACCACCATCACCACTACCACCACCACCACCACCACCACCACCACCACATTACCACTACCACCAACCACCACCACCACCACCGTTACCACAACCACCACCACCACCACCATCACCACTACCACCAACCAACACCACCACCACACCCAACACTACCATCACCACTACCACCAACCACCGCCACCACCACACCCACCACACCCACCACTACCATCACCAACACCACCACCACACCCAACACTACCATCACCAACACCACCACACCCATCACTACCATCACCACTACCACCAACCACCGCCACCACCACACCCACCACTACCATCACCACTACCACCAACCAACACCACCACCACACCCACCACTACCATCACCACTACCACCGTTACCACTACCACCATTCAACACCACCACCATTACCACCACCACCATTCAACACCACCACCATTACCACTACCATCACCACCACCACACCCACCACTACCATCACCAATACCACCACCACCACCACCACCACCACCATTACCACTGCCACCAACCAACACCACCACCACACCCACCACTACCATCACCACTACCATCCCACAACCACCACCTCCACCACCAACTTGCTTTTACCCCCACGCCCATCCCGCCTCGAGGTCCACCGTGCAGACTCCTTTACCACTGAGATGAGGACTGGCGGAGTGAGATCCTCCTCCTCACCATCATCCCTGTAGTCCATGAGGATGAGGCTGATGATGAAGATGGTGATGATGACGCTGTGCG
>NC_134909.1:9356515-9361515 GCF_041734735.1 Babylonia areolata | reverse complement strand
ACGTTTGCAAAATAAATAAAAATTCCATGCTTTGCAAAATAAGTTCCTGTTTGAACAAAAAATGATAAAAATGACTGCTCTTGTTGTTGTGTCAGAATATCAGATCAAAGTGCGAAGTTTAGAGAATACAAAAAATATAACTATAACAGTAAATGCAGTTTGCATATAATTAGGCTTCATTATTATTTTTTTTTGTGCCCATCCCAGAGGTGCAATATTGTTTTAAACAAGATGACTGGAAAGAACTGAATTTTTCCTATTTTTATGCCAAATTTGGTGTCAACTGACAAAGTATTTGCAGAGAAATTAATGTCAATGTTAAAGTTTACCACAGACACACGGACACACACACACACACACACACACACACACACACACACACACAGAGACAACCGAACACCGGGTTAAAACATAGACTCACTTTGTTTACACAAGTGAGTCAATAAAAATGAGTCGAGGAGCACCACCTAACATTACACCGCGCATCCAGTTCTGTGGCGTCAACACACGCTGGCTGAACATGGCGGCCTTGATGATCAAACTTTGCCCGTTTCGACATAAACTCACTGATAACTGTCAGGAATCCTCCACAAACACCATGGAAAGTAAGCGGGTAGGCTGGCATTACGTACTCGCAGTATATAAACTGCAGGCACACAAAGCATTAGTTCTCAGACACCACTGCAGAACAACGCAAGTGCAGAAAGTTGTGAGAACCCACGAACATGTTTCAAGGAGAGATAACTCTCACACAGAGAGAAAGAGAGAGAGAGAGAGACAGAGACAGAGAGACAGAGAGAGAACACTAAACACTGAACACTGAAATGTTTAATGTCATTAGCTGAAAAGCTCTGGTGATATAGTAGGTACTAATCAGAACAAAATTTCTCAAGGCCTGACTAAGCGCGTTGGGTTATGCTGCTGGTCAGGCATCTGCTTGGCAGATGTGGTGTAGCGTATATGGATTTGTCCGAACGCAGTGACACCTCCTTGAGCTACTGAAACTGAAACAGAATAAAATGGTACTAAACAGATAAAATGGAACAGAAAGGGAAAAAAAACAAAACAGGATTGAAATATAAACTAATAAGAGATTTGCGGCACTTTGGCACTTTGTCATTAGCTTAAAGTACATATGACAGGGGGGGATAATGTGCCTTTTTTTCAGTCGTTCGTCTCCAAGGTTTGGACAGTACACAGAAAACAGAGTACATATAAATCATATAATAAATATTTGCGCATGCAGCATCGACACACATCATATCAATACAAACACATACTAAAGTACATATAAATCCTGAAATGATAATTTATGCTTCAACATCAAAGCCCATCAAATCGATACGAATACAGAGAGAGAGAGAGAGAGAGAGAGAGAGAGAGAGAGAGAGAGAGAGAGAGAGAGAGAGAGAGAGAGAGAGAAGGAAGGAATTTTTTGTTTAATGTCCCGTCACACATATCGGTGATTGAAGACATTTTGTTAAAGTATTTATGAATACACCTGAGTATTATCGGTTGGAAGGGGTGGGAGATGTGGATGAATGGAGGGTTGGGGGAAACTGGGCAAATGAGGGTAAAAATGTGGGTGAAATTTGGAAGGAAAACAAAACAAACAAAAAAACCCTCTAAATACAGTTACAGGAAATTACTTAATAAAGGACTTCGTAAAAGAGAAGTCGTTAAACTGACAAGCGAAACAACTGATAATAAATGCAAAAAGTCAGAGAGAGAGAGAGAGAGAGAGAGAGAGAGAGAGAGAGAGAGAGAGAGAGCTCGGCAGTTGTGCAGTTGAACAGGATCAAGTGTACCAGTCACGTAAGATTACCTCCCCTGCCTTCTGTGCCCACACGTCACTGCGACAGACAAGGGTTGTAAACAGGGGACGGGAGATGGGGGAGGGAGGTGTTAGGTTGGGGAATGGGGCGGCGGGATGGGGTGGGGTGGTGTGTGGTTTCGTATAAAAGCCAAGGAGTGGGGGAGGGGGGGGGGGGGAAGCGAGCGGGGGATTACCATAAGACACAAGAACCCAACGCCTCGACCTTGACAGAGCAAGACCACAGCTACGAACGACTTGACCTTGAGGGAGAAACGCCAGTAAGTCGTTAAACTCACCCACACGGCAGTGCGGTGGACTCCCCACAAGACGCCAGAACCCAGTGCCTCGACTTTCACGGAGCAAGACCACAGCCACGAACAAATTTATCGTCAAGGGCAGCAACCAATAGATCGTTAAACTCATCACCACCGGGCGGTGGATGACTAGTATTGGGGTTCCCTCCCTTTTAAAGGCCGACACGAATGCTTTGTTTTGTAGAGGAGATAACTTACAGTCGCGACTTTGCGGAGTTCACTTGTGGATGTGTGTGTGTGTGTATGTGTGTGGGAGGGTGTTGGTTTCCATATTCGCTCGCCATGAAGAAGAGATGGTCAATTCCAAGTAAGTTGACGTTTTGAGGAAATGTCATTCTTTTTTCCCTCCTCCTCCTCCCTCTTATTTTCCTTGTACATCAACGATCTACCTTTATCAATTCAACATGCAATCTGTGATTTATTTGCTGATGATACATCAATACAATATGCTAGTCACAATGTTGACGAAATTAGTTATCACCTGAATGCCAACATGAAATCTGTCGAAAACTGGTGTGATGCTAATGATATGGTCGTGCACCCTGAAAAGACAGAATGCATGTTAATTTGTCCTCGTCAGAAAAGACAGAACATAAAAGAAGCACAACTTAACATAAAATATAAAGACAATACTATCAAACAAGTTACTAAGCATATGCTATTAGGCATTACTATTGATCAAAATCTTTCGTGGCAGGAACATATTCATTGCCTCATAAAACAAGTATCATCTAGTGTATTCCAATTATCACAGATCAAACACTTTCTTGATAATCATTCTAGACGTGTGTTTTACTTTGCCTATATCCAGTCTCGCCTCAGCTATTGCTCGATTATTTGGGGTAAATGTCCTCCTTCTACATTAAAGCCACTTTGCTCTTTACAAAAACGTGCCATTAAGATGATTAACCATGTAAATACCACAGGTGGATCTGTGCACAATATGTACAAAGAACTTCAAATATTACCTGTTCATCTACTTATTAGATATAACACATTGATTCTTATGCATAAAATTGTTCATAACGCATGCCCACAATATTTAAAATCGTTATTTTCTTTCCAGTTCCAACGTAATTCAGATAGAGCTATTGTCCCAAAGCCTAAAATTGATTTATTTAAGATGAGTCTCTCATTTAATGGAAGCATCGAATGGAACATGCTTCCAAAGACATGTCGTCAAATTCCAGCCATATCTCTCTTTAAAACTAAGATAAGAATATTTCTATTCGATACATTTGATTAACCTACTCGCGGTCTTTTGCAAATGCTTGCTTGTACTCAGTCCACTAGCTGCCATGCCATGATGAATGAAAATTTGAATGTATGTGTATGTGTGAACAGTAAGTGCGTGTGTGTGTTTGTGTGTGTTTGAGTGTGTGGGCGTGAATGTGTACGTATGTCTTTGTTGCTTGTTTTATAATTTGTGTGTGTGTGTGTGTGTGTGTGTGTGTGTGTGTGTGTGTGTGTGTGTGTGTGTGTGTGTGTGTGTGTGTAAGTACCTATGTACAAGTAATGTACCAATTGTTCCAGTTTTCATCGCTTGTTACCTTTAATAGACTATTCAAGTTCCTATTCTTATTCGTCGTTCTTATTATTTTATTTTATTTCAGTTTATTTCTTTATTTTTATGTTTTGTGTCGTTCGTTCTTTATTTTTTATGTCGTTAAATGGGCAGAATTGTAAAAAGGCCTTTACTGTGCCTAATTCTTTACCCATTAAAGATTCAATCAAATCAATCAATTCAATCTTCTTCTTCTCCTCCTCCTTCTTCTTCTTCTCTCTCTCTCTCTCTCTCTCTCTGTATGTGTGTGTGTGTGTGTGTTCGTTTGTGTGTGTGTGTGTGTGTGTGTGTGTGTGTGTGTGTGTGTGTGTGTGTGTGTGTGTGTGTGTGTGTGTGTGTGTGTGTGTGTGTGTTTTCTGCCTATTCTAAAATTGTACATGTTTTTATGACTATTTTTTTTTAATCAAATCTTATCTTTATCCGTCTGGCTGGAGGCTGAAACGCAGAGAATGAGATAGAAGAGTTTCCGAGATCAACAGTGGTTTCAGTTTCATTTCAGTTTCAGTCGCTCAAAGAGGCGTTACTGAGTTCGGAAAAATTCATATGCGCTACACCACATCTGCCAAGCAGATGCCTGACCAGCTGCGTAACCCAACGCGCTTAGTCAGGCCTTGAGAGAGAGAGAGAGAGAGAGAGAGAGAGAGAGAGAGAGAGAGAGGACAGTGGAAGGCAGGGAAGTGGCATGTACTGATGGAGGAAGGAACCTGAAAACTTCAGTTTGTTTTCTCTCGTCCAATTTTTCACTTCTGTGACACAGAAGACAGTCTTGGGGTGTTTGAATAAGATGTTCATATTTAGTAGGGGGATCATAATGTTTAAACTGCGTATCATCAGCATACATTTCATGACGAATGGAATGAGTGTCAATGAAAGGTGAGAGTGGAGTGGTGTGGAGTATAAAAAAAAAGAGAGGCAAGGCCTTCAAGCCTCGCTTGTGATACACTTAAAAAATTTAAAAAAATCTAATCGTTAAAATGTGTTCTGTATTTGTTATTATAAAGCTTCGCGTTTGAAAAAAAAAAAGTTCTAACCAGATTCGAACCCCACGTGTTCGGGTGAGAAGAAACTGCCTTGTCCATTACACTATCGTGGCTCCTTAACTGACGTTCTAAAATTTAACATTTGAACATACTTTTTTTAAAGGGCGATAAATCAATTGCGGTATTCGCAGTGAGAACGCTGTTTAAAACAAGATGACTGGAAAGAACTGAAGTTTTCCTATTTTTATGCCTAAATTGGTGTCAACTGACAAAGTATTTGCAGAGAAAATGGCAATGTTAAAGTTTACCACGGACACACACACAGA
>NC_134909.1:9336515-9349015 GCF_041734735.1 Babylonia areolata | reverse complement strand
GTATTAGATGACCGTTTATTTTTTTGTACCTTTTGTTCTTTGTCGTGTCTGTAAATCCTTCGGGATTTTATGACAATTAATGAAGTCGCGTCGAGTCACACACACACACACACACACACACACACACACACACACACACACACACACACACACACACACACACACATACAGAAGGGGAGCGGGGGGGTGGGGGGGGGTGGGGGGGGCATCTTACAAGATTTATTACGTCATATGTCATATTACACAGAAAAACAAGAGAGGCAAGGCCTTCAAGACTCACTTGTGATACACTTAAATTAAAAAAAAAATCTAATCATTAAAATGTGTTCTGTATTTGTTATTCTAAAGCTTCGGGTTAAAAGAAAAAGAAAAAAAGTCCTAACGGCAGATACGAACTCCACGTGTTCAGGTGAGAAGAAACTGTCTTACCCATTACACTATCGTGGCTCCTTAACTGACGTTCAAAAATATAATATTTAAACATACTTTTTTAAAGGGCGATAAATCGATTGCGGTATTCGCAGTGAGAACGCTGTTTAAATCATATTATTCTGGTGTATCTTGGGCATCAAAAAATCTTTAAGGGCAATTAAAAATTCTTTTTAAAGTCTGCGGTAAAGGAGACGTGGCTATCGCCGCTATCACACTGCAACATTTAGCCGTTTTCTCTGGATCTATATAGATGTACAAGTTTCAGTTAGTTGCACCCATGTCCATTCTAGTTTTATAGTTTTAAAGCGCATATGAAAATTGAGTATTTTGTTAAACTAATAACACGTAGAGCCAAGTACAAGTACTTCTAAACGTTGTATGAAGTGAAAAGGACTTCATTTTGAGAAAAGTCAAGACTGGAAATTTTTACTTTTCATCAGTTCAAGGGTATTAACTCACATGGTTTATTATTTTTAACTGTGAATTCCGACTGATTCTGTGGATATTTTTATGGCAGTTTGGAGCATAATCCAGTAAGTGATGAGGCGTTCACAAATCTTTCTCTGAATAAATATTTAACGGTCTCCTTCTCCAACTTTCCATCACATGTTATTGTGTATTGTCCATTGAATATAGGATTGAATGGGTAGGTCAACAACTTGAAACAAAATGGCGTCGTTCGCGTTCGCGAAGAATATTAGCACGCGCTTTGAATATGTATAAATATGTGTACGCAATTGATTTTTGCCCATGACCTTCAGGGCTCAGCCAATAAATCTGTAAAGTCGTATTGATTTTAGTATTTTCCGAAAACGACCACATGGGCAAATGAACATAGTGAAAGCCCTGTACACTGAGAGTAAAACACACAAGCTTTTTATGTATTGAGAATAATTTCAAAATGTAATGTTTAAGATGAGAAAGATCAGTTTAAAGCAAATTAAGTCCCCTAGCATTAATTACAGATTAATTTCCCTTTTTTACTATCTGCACCAAAACGTTTGCAAAATAAATAAAACTTCCATGCTTACCAAAAGAAGTTCCTGTTTGAACAAAAAATGATAAAAATGACTGCTCTTGTTGTTGTGTCAGAATATCAGATCAAAGTGCTAAGTTTAGAGAATTAAAAAAATATAAATATAACAGTAAATGCAGTTTGCATATAATTTGGCTTCCTTTTTCGACTCACTTGTGTAAACAAAGTGAGTCTATGTTTTAACACGGTGTTCGGTTGTCTGCGTGTGTGTGTGAGTGTGTGTGTGTGTGTGTGTGTGTGTGTGGTAAACTTTAGCATTGCCATTTTCTCTGTAAATACTTTGTCAGTTGACACCAAATTAGACATAAAAATAGGAAAAATTCAGTTCTTTCCAGTCATCTTGTTTAAAACAATATTGCACCTCTGGGATGGGCACAAAAAACAAAAACAAAAAAAAAACAAAACCAAAAAAAACCCAGAAACGGGCACATACAGGTGTGACAGCGTACAGATGTGTGTACATACAGGTGTGACAACATACAGGTGTGACAACATACAGGTGTGACAACATACAGGTGTGGGATCATACAGGTGTGACAACATACAGGTGTGACATCATACAGGTGTGTCAACATACAGATGTGGGCACATACAGGTGTGACAACGTACAGGTGTGACAATATACAGGTGTGACAACATACATGTATGGGATCATACACATGTGACAACATACAGGTGTGACAACATACAGGTGTGGGATGATACAGGTGTGACAACATACAGGTGTGACAACATACAGATGTGGGCACATACAGGTGTGACAACGTACAGGTGTTACAACATACAGGTGTGACAACATACAGGTGTGTCAACATACAGGTGTGGGACCATACAGGTGTGACAGCATACAGATGTGGGCACATACAGGTGTGACAACATACAGGTGTGACAACATAGAGGTGTGACAACGTACAGGTGTGTCAACATACAGATGTGGGCACATACAGGTGTGACAGCATACAGATGTGGGCACATACAGGTGTGGGATCATACAGGTGTGACAACATGCATATGTGGGCACATACAGGTGTAGGATCATACAGGTGTGACAACATACAGATGTGGCAACATACAGGTGTGGGATCATACAGGTGTGACAACATACAGGTGTGACAACATACAGGTGTGGGATCATACAGGTGTGACAGCATACAGGTGTGACAACATATAGGTGTGGGATCATACAGGTGTGACAGCATACAGATGTGGGCACATACAGGTGTGGGATCATACAGGTGTGACAACATACAGGTGTGACAACATACAGGTTTGACAACATATAGGTGTGGGATCATACAGGTGTGGGAACATACATTTGTGGCAGCATACAGATGCGGGCACATACACGTGTGACAACATACAGATGTGGGCACATACAGATGTGACAACATACAGATGCCGGCACATACAGGTGTGACAGCATACAGATGTGGACACATACAGGTGTCAGAGAACACATATGCGGGCACTCACCGATACGAGAGCACAGAGATGTGAGCACATAAAGGTGTGTGGGAACATGATCATCATCTGTGCAGGAACATACAGCCTTGAAAACGCAAAACTTGGGAACGTAGAGATCTACAGTCACAAGAAAACAACAACAACAACAAAACAAACAACAGACACACGATGCCACGAAGACGAAGTGGCTCAGCAGCAGTGCAGGGTCACCTCTTGTGTGTGGCCGCTAGGCGGACGGGCCAGGGTCGTGGCTTTGCATGCGACGGGGATTCGGAATGAGCGGCAGTGAGAGCAACGGAGCACAGCAGATGTGAAGCTTTTGTGAAGTGGGTGTCATCAGTGTTCTGTAGTACGCTCCTTGGAAGCAGGTTCTACCGTGTAATGCTTCAGTGGCTTTTGATGCAAACTGATTATGTTTTTTTTTTGTTTTTTTTTGTTTTTGTTTTTTTTTGGGGGGTGGGGGGGGTGGGGGGGGAGAGTTGTTGCTGTTGAGATTTCGATCACTTTAATATGTGGACTTTGATTACATGTTTGTTGTTGTGTTTTTTTCCTCTTCTTGACAAATGTATCCTTCACAGCAAGGGCGAAAAAACAAAACAACACACACACACACACGAATCTGAAAAATAAAATTTAAAAAACCGTACCGCAGATGACGGGACAGCGAAAAAAAACAAAACAAACGAAATCACGAAGATGAAAAAAAAACAAAAAAACACAACCAAAAATTAAAAAAACAAAAGAAAGAAAAAAAGCACTGTCAAAGACGACAAAAATACACACATAAAAAATATACTGAAATAGGATGCTGCGAAGGGGGGGGGGGGGGGGGGGGGGGGGGGGGGGGGGGGGAGGGGTAGACACCGGAACATACAGCCGAGTGGTTAAAGCATTACACTTTCAATCTCAGGGACCCGGGTTCGAATCTCGGTAACGGCGCCTGTTGGGTAAAGGGTGGAGATTTTTCCTATCTCCCAGGTCAACATATTATGTGTATACCTGCATGTGCCTGAACCCCCCTTCATGTGTATACGCACGCAGAAGAATAAAAACGCAAGTTAAAGATCCTTGCAATCCATGTCAACCTTCGGTGGGTTATGGAAACAGGAACATACCCAACAAGCACACCCACGAAAACGGAGTATGGCTGCCTACAGCGGGGGTAATTTAGCAAAATGGTCATACACGTAAAATGTTACATGTCTGTATGAGTATGTATGTGTGCGTGACTGAAACCTGATTGAATGACATAGGAAACGAATGATGAGCGCCCAGTGGCAGCTGTCAGTCGGCTCTACCCAGGTAGGTAGGCAGCCTGTTGTGCAAATGACCCCGTGTTTGTAAAGCGCTTAGAGCTTGGTCTCCAACCGAGGATAGGTATCCGTATCATCATCATCATCATCATAAATATATGACAGGAACATATATTTATCAGCCGTGCGGGCATTTGGATAAGGTAGTACGGTACAGTGGTTAGGTACAAGACTGAAGGCTGCAAGTAAGGCAGTTGATTTCTGAAGTGCGTGGTACACAGTGGTGTTGATCGTCTATCAAGCACACACACACACACACACACACACACACACACACACACACACAATTTACAACACAACACAACACAAAACACACACACACACACGAGCAGCGGGCACACACACACAACACAATAATTCACAACACGACACCACACACACACACACAACTAATTACAACACAACACCACACACACACACACACACAGAGGGAGAGAGAGACACAGAGAGAGGGAGACAGAGACAGAGAACATGCGACACACACACACACACACACACACACACACACACACAGAGGGAGAGACAGACCGACGGACAGACAGACAGACAAAAAGAGAACATACGACACATACACACGTAAAACATCAGACTGCAGCGCCCATCTTGTTGTTGTTGTTGTTGTTGTTGTTTGTTTCGTTTTATTTTATTTTATTTTTTTCTTTCTTTTTAAACCAAAATCAATACCGATACAATGTCACACCGCATTCACTGACGCTGCGAACAGGCGGACGAAAGGCACAAGCTGCCTCCTCCATCTGTTTCAGCTGCCCATTGATCTCGTTTGTGGTGTATAGAATGGGGGAGGGGTGGGGGGGGGGGGGGGGGGGAACGGGGTGCAGCAGATAAAATGTCAGCTTTCAAGGACTCAACGTGCTGAGGGTAACAATCACACCCATGGCAACTTCAGTTTTGCTTCAGTTCAGTTACTACTCAAGAAGGCGTCACTGCTTGCGGGACAAAATCCATTCCATAATTATACGCTAAACGGCCACATCTGCTAAGCAGATGCCTGACCAACAGCTTAGCCCAAAACCCGCTTACACAGCCAGGTCTTGAGGAGAGAAAGAAAGGGGGAAATAAAAAGGAGAAAAAGAAGAAAAAAAATTGTTTAAACAGATAAATGGATACATAATTAAATCAATGAATGAATACTAAAAAATAATAATAATAATAATAAAATAATAAATAAATAAATAAACAGAAAAAAGCCAAACAAACGACAACAAACCGAATAATAAAATAAGAGAGGCAAGGCCTTCAAGACTCACTTGTGATACACTTTTTAAAAAAAATCCATGCTTTTTATGTATTGCGTATAATTTCAAAATGTAATGTTTAAGATGAGAAAGATCAGTTTAAAGCGAATTAAGTCCCCTAGCATTAATTACAGAGTAATTTCCCTTTTTTTACTATCTGCACCAAAAACGTTTGCAAAATAAATAAAACTTCCATGCTTAGCAAAAGAAGTTCCTGTTTGAACAAAAAATGATAATAATGACTGCTCTTGTTGTTGTGTCAGATTATCAGATCAAAGTGCCAAGTTTAGAGAATACAAAAAATATAAATATAACAGTAAATGCAGTTTGCATATAATTAGGCTTCATTTTTTTATTTTTTTGTGCTCATCCCAGAGGTGCAATATTGTTTTAAACAAGATGACTGGAAAGAACTGAATTTTTCCTATTTTTATGCCTAATTTGGTGTCAACTGACAAAGTATTTGCAGAGAAAATGCCAATGTTAAAGTTTACCACGGACACACAGACACACACACACACACAGACAACCGAACACCGGGTTAAAACATAGACTCACTTTGTTTACACAAGTGAGTCAAAAAGGCAACGTCCAGTTTTAGTTTCTCTAAATCATTGCAGCTATTGGTTACATTTCCATGGTCTGTCTGACGAAAAACGGAAAAAAAGCAAGATGGTGGCACGTTATTTCAGTGACTGAATCTGCATTAAAATTGAGTAAAATAGCCGTACAAAATCAGAGTTCAAATCCACCTAAAAGGGGTCACAAACATCTACCAATGGTATCACAAACATCTACTAATGGTAATACCGTTTCTTACATGCACCAAAACTTGCCGGTAAAACAAGGTGCAATAATTTAGGATGCTCAGCTTATCGAAGCAGATAGATGATGAAATAGAATAAAATGCAGGGAAAAAAAGAAGATGAAGAACAACAACAACAACACCCGAAAAACAAACAAACACACACACAAAAAGCAACAAAACAACAACAACACAAAAACACATCCAAGGACCAATCTATTTTTTGGATCTGATCCCAACTGATGCAAATTGATAAGACATGTTATTTGTTGAATTTCTGCCTTCTTTCAAAGGTATAACCTTTCTTTGCTATCGTAATAGTTTCCTAACACACAGTTTTTGAAACCGTGTTCATTTTTACTTACTGTAGTATTAAAGGTCACGTCCTTTCTGGGGAACGTCTTTTGGTTATTACAATTTTCGGTGTACGCCACCTTTGAAAAGCACAGTATGTTTTTAGTGGTGTAACGGATCAGACTTTCATTATTTTCTGATACCAGCATTTATGTTTTGTTCAGGAATTAAGTGTCATTTTTTTTGTTTATTTTTCAGTTCTTCACCACTTCAACTCACCTGCCGTGCTATTGGGCTAGAGAGTCATAATTAAAGGAAACTGATATGACCCAGATTTTATCGTATAGTGTGCATGGTTGGTGGTTGCTGGTGACACTTTCTGGATTCTAGATGTCCATCTGTCTATGGGGACTTTGGGGCTTAAAGCAGAAAACGTATGATGACAAACCAGGTGTGCCAGAGAGCACGCATCTACCTGAGCTCTCACCTGAATTCCCGTGTTAGGGAATGAAATGTTTATTCGAGCGCTCCATGCGCCTTGTGCAGCTACACATATAACAAAGTTGCCTCTCTTAAACAAAGTGTCATGCCTTACAAAACAGAAAAAACAACCGTCTCCTTTGATGTGATGACTTTCACCACATTGGTGGTCTGGTGGTACCGCGTCCTGTCTAGGAAGGGAGAGAATCTGAGCATATGGGATCGAATCCCACCCCTTCCCCCAATTCCCACCCCACCCCCGACATCCTTCCCTCCCCCCCAGCCCCCCCAACCCTCCCTCCACACACATCTCGACTCGACCTTGAGTGGTGGTCTGAACGCTAGTACGTATGTGTGTGTGCTCTTTTTTTTTTCTTTTTTTTCCCCCCCTTTCCGGCAACTTTTGTAATTCTGTGGAGACCAGCCACAGACATGCTGCAACTTTGAGGATTATCAGCCAGGATTGCACCGCTGTACTTTACCAGTTCCCATTGACAAAGAGTTGTCCAACTTTTCGAGATCGTTTGGGGTTAGAACAAATGGTCGGACCATTTAGGCTATATAATTTGTATTTGTATTTCTTTTTATCACAACAGATTTCTCTGTGTGAAATTCGGGCTGCTGTCCCCGGGGAAAGCGAGTCGCTACACTACAGCGCCACCCATTTTTTTTTTGTGTGTGTATTTTTTCCTGCGTGCAGTTTTATTTGTTTTTCCTATCGAAATGGATACGTGCATGCTGCACACGAGACCTCGGTTTATCGTTTCATCCGAATGACTAGCGTCCAGACCACCACTCAAGGTCTAGTGGAGGGGGAGAAAATATTGGTGGCTGAGCCGTGATTCGACCCAGCGCGCTCAGATTCTCTCGCTTCCTAGGCGGACGCGTTACCTCTAGGCCATCACTCTACATAATAGAGCAATTGTCTTATCTGCTATCGAGCAATAGGATGGAGAACAGCTTCTTCAGCATGGGGCAGTTGCAGTCGTTGGTCGGGCCGTACAACTTGGGAAGCAACCTCTTCAACGTGAAGCAAAGGCCACTTTGGATCGTAAAGATCTAGTTGTTTGGTTGGCTCACAAACTACCGAGCTTTTAAGCTCAACAGAGACTCAGTGAAGCTTGTGTGTGTGTGTGTGTGTGTGTGTGTGTGTGTGTGTGTGTGTGTGTGTGTGTGTGTGTGTGTGCGCGCGCGCGCTTTACAGAGTGGCATGTGTGTGTGTGTGTGTGTGTGTGTGTGTGTGTGTGTGTGTGTGTGTGTGTGTTCAACATCTTTTCACTGGAAGTGACAGTAGAGGTTAAGGGGAAAAGACTGCTGGGGAGGGGAAAAAAAAAGTCTCAGTTCACGGATGTGAGTGAGTAAGTGTGTGCTCACGTGCACACACACACACACACACACACACAAATACGCACACACACACGCACACACACACACACACACACACACACATTCTTTTCCCAAGTGACACTTTCTCGTTTCTGTACTGGGCTACAGTGCTCCACAGCTCAGTCTGAGAAAACGTATGCACTGTCACGTCACTCTGCTTCTGAAAGAGGTACACTGGTTACCAGTTAAAAGGGGGAACACGGCAGTGCAAAAGAGATCGAAATGATGATTTTTCATGATTTGGCCTTTTGATGGATTTTTATTCTTGAAAATCTCTTCTATCATATGCATAAGTTTTTCTACTGTAAATATATCTTTAACAATGAAAAAATTGCCAATAAAGATTGCTTGCTGAATCACGAAAGTATTAATAATTTTTTTGTTCAATTTCGACGCAAGTCGTCAAGTTTCTGGTCTTGACAACATACCTTGGACTTGCTCAATGATGAGTAAACCTACAACCACGAGACTTTGAATTATTGTTTTATGACATGTTATTGAAGTTTTGTTATGAGTATGTATGAAAATATTCCCTGGGTTTTAATTCATAGCAGTTCCAGTCTTTTTACCCATTGTGAATGTTGAGGATCTGGCAATACCCAAAATTTCAAAAATTCATAAAAAGTGCAATAATTGAAGAATCAACACAATCTCACGTGAAAATGAAGATAATGTCATTGTGTATCAAGTCCACATAACAAAACGTGTCTGCATGCACCACATGGACCACAAACCCGATTTCTTTGATACATTATTTGGCGGCCATTTTGATTTGTTTCCACAGCAACGGGTATTCACAGAAATCTAAGAACACTTTTTTTTTTTTTGTGATCTACAAGTGATGATACACCTAGCAGACAAAAAAAAGAGAGAGATAGTTGGAGAGAAAAAAAAGTCGTTATTTGACTGTAGTGGCTGGCCTTGTACCGCAGTCAGTACAAAGTGACAGTCCTTGTCTTCCTCCATAGAAAAAAACAACAACAACAAAACAGACAAACAACTGACTTTCGTTTCACGATTAAAAAGTTGCTTGTTATGAGTGGTTGACTGATTTATTTACATACTCGTATTGATTAGTTACAAGGGAGGAAGGTGGCAGAATGGTTAAGACGCTCAGCTGCCAATACAGAGAGTCCGTGAGGGTGTGGGTTCGAATCCCGCTCTCGCCCTTTCTCCTAAGTTTGACTGGAAAATCAAACTGAGCGTCTAGTCTTTCGGATGAGACGATAAACCGAGGTCCCGTGTGCAGCACGCACTTGGCGCACTGAAAAAGAACCCATGGCAACGAGAGTGTTGTCCTCTGGCGAAATTACGTAAAATGAAATCCACTTTCATAGGTACACAAATATGTAAGCATGCACTCAAGGCCTGACTAAGCGCGTTGGGTTATGCTGCTGGTCAGGCATCTGCTCAACAGATGTGGTGTAGCGTGTATGGATTTGTCCGAACGCAGTGACGCCTCCTTGAGAAAGTGAAACCGATTAGTTACATAGGTAGATCTGATTGGTTGTTTTGTTGTTGTTTTGGGGGGGTTGTGTGTGTGTGTGTGTGTGTGTGTGTGTGTGCTTCCAGTTGACAGACCGAGATATAGACATACAGAGAGAGACAGAGATATAGGCAGGCAGACAGACAGACAGAGAGAGACAGAGAGAGAGAGAGACAGAGAGAGATGTGTATATCTATATACATATATGATATGATTTATATACATATATGATGGCCTACAAGTAACGCGTCCGCGTAGGAAGCGAGAGAATCTGAATTTCTGAGTTTCGAATCACGGCTCAGCCGCCGATATTTTCTCCCCCTCCAGTACAGCTAGAGTGGTGGTCTGGACGCTAGTCATTCAGATGAGACGATAAACCGAGGTGCTGTGTGCATCATGCACTTAATGCACGTAATAGAACCTGCGGCAACAAAAGGGCTGACCCTGGCAAAATTCTGTAGAAAAATGCACTTCATTAGGAAAATAAATATTTAAAAATGCAGACAGGAACAAATACAAAAAAAAAAAAAAAAAAAAAAAAAGGTGGCGCTCTCAGTGTAGCAACACGCTCTCCCTGGGGAAAGAAGCCTGAATTTCACACAAAGAAAGAAAGGGAGAGAGAGAGAGGAGAACAGAGAGAGAGAGAAAGTCCAGTTTCAAAGGTCTTCTTCCTCTTCTGCGTTCGTAGGCTGCAACTCCCACGTTCACTCGTATGTACACGAGTGGGGTTTTACGTGTATGACTGTTTTACCCCGCCATGTAGGCAGCCATACTCCGCTTTCGGGGGTGGGCATGCCGGGTATGTTCTTGTTTTCACAACCAACCAAACGCTGACATGGATTACAGGATCTTTAACGTGCGTATTTGATCTGCGTGCGAATACACACAAAGGGGGTTCAGGCACTAGCAGGTCTGCACATATGTTAACCTGGGAAATCGTAAAAATCTCCACCCTTTACCCATCAGGCGCCGTCACCGTGATTCGAACCCGGGACCCTCAGATTGAAAGTCCAACGCTTTAACCACTCGGCTGTTGCGCCTGTCGTTTCAAAGGTCGCATTATCACTGGGAAGACTCGGCAGAGCACGCCGCGAGGCACACCATAAATTTTCGTGCCCGGCAAGGAGTGTGTTGGAGTACCTTGGTTCTCCAGTCCCGCTAAACCCACTGAGTCAAGATAAGGACATGGTAGTGGTGCATTCAGGAGCGATTGGTCCTCAAGGGAAGTTTAACTCTCTCCATACGAACGGCGAAAGAGACGACGTTAACAGCGTTTCATCCCAATTACCACCATCATCAAAATATTGCAAGCGGAACGCTCTTATACTGAGGAGGTGAATGTTGACAAAGAATACCACAGTTCTGACGACGGAAGCTAAAGGTTGGGTCATTCAGACACCCACTGGACATCCGAGGGGTCTGTGTAGAGGAGAAGAGAGGACTGGCCGTACTGAGTGAGTTAAGCATGAATCTGATGGATTTTGAAAAGTCGGACGGCAATGGGCGATACAGTGCGATTGTGTGTGTGTGTGTGTGTGTGTGTGTGTGTGTGTGTGTGTGTGTGTGTGTGTGTGTGTGTGTGTGTGTATTTATTTATTAGTATCATGTTATTCCTAGTATCATTCATTTAGTTGGGTTTTTTTCTATATCTTATTTTAGATTATTTATCTATCCATTTGTTTATCAATCTAATTTTTATTTCATTCTATAATATTTTTCATATCTGTTTTCATTTATCATTTCAATCAGTTTATTCATTAATGAGCTACTAATCCATTTCTTTGTTTCTTTGTTTCTTGTTTCCTCAAGGATTTCTTGGGTTACGCTGCTGGTCAGGCATCTGCTTAGCAGATGTGCTTTAGCGTATATGGATTTGCCCGAACGTAGTGACGCCTCTTTGAGTAACTGAAGTGAAGTGAACTGAAATGAACTGGTCTTCAAAGAGATCCACTGGACATTTTCACATATATATCCACAAGCCTCTGTAAATGCCAGCAAAATTCGAATAATTTTCACACCAGACAAAGTGGATTTAGAAAATTGATAATCATTCCTGTCATACATTCTCGTGAATGGATGGCGTTCAAACATAAGCAATACCAGCAGCAGCTGAGGCAGCAAAGGTAGTAATGGTAGCCACAGAATCTGCAGCAGCAGCAGCAACAAGATAATCATCATCATCATCATAATCATCAGCAGCAACATAGTCATCATCATCATCAGCAGCAGCAGCAACATCATCATCATCATCATAATCAGCAGCAACATCATCATCATCATCTTCAGCAGCAACATCATCAGCAGCAGCAGTAACAACACCATCATCATCATCTTCAGCAGCAACATCATCATCATCATCTTCAGCAGCAACATCAGCAGCAGCAGCAGTAACAACACCATCATCATCATCTTCAGCAGCAACATCCGCAGCAGCAGCAGCAACATCATCAGCAGCAGCATCAGCAGCAACAACATCATCATCATCATCATCTTCAGCAGCAACATCCGCAGCAGCAGCAGCAACATCATCAGCATCATCATCAGCAGC
>NC_134909.1:9319015-9324015 GCF_041734735.1 Babylonia areolata | reverse complement strand
CATCTACATGACACCTTCACTCATCCACCTGGAAATCAACTGATTGTGCATCTACATGACACCTTCACTCATCCACCTGGAAATCAACTAATTGTGCATCTACATGACACCTTCACTCATCCACCTAGAAATCAACTGATTGTGCATCTACATGACACCTTCACTCATCCACCTGGAAATCAACTGATTGTGCATCTACATGACACCTTCATTCATCCACCTGGAAATCAACTGATTGTGCATCTACATGACACCCTCACCCATCCACCTGGAAATCAACTAATTTTGCATCTACATGACACCTTCACTCATCCACCTGGAAATCAACTGATTGTGCATCTACATGACACCTTCATTCATCCACCTGGAAATCAACTAATTGTGCATCTACATGACACCCTCATTCATCCACCTAGAAATCAACTATTTGTGCATCTACATGACACATTCATTCATCCACCTGGAAAACAACTAATTGTGCATCTACACTACTCGCCACAAAAAACCCACCACACGCTATCTTAGACCAAGGTCGAGTCTGGTGTCAAAAACTTCAAATTGACTGGACGCAACAAACGTCTATTGTTATCGCCACATCAGTGTGTGGTAGGGGTAGGCGTAGGGGTAGGGGGAAGGAAAGGGAAGGGGAAGGGGAGGGGAAGTGTTTTGGGTGGGTGGGGGCGAGGGGGGAGGGTGAGTGGGTGGGTAAGGAACCGAAACCCGTTTTGTTGGAGGTCGATGAGTTCGAAATTCTGGTTGTCCATTCACCACCACCACCATCAATTGTCATCGTCTGTGCTTTGTTTCGTGAGGAAATACATCCAACAGAAACGTGATGGGGAAAGTTAGTGACATGTGATTGGGCTTTTTCTTCTTTCTTCTTCTTTCTTCTTTTCTTTCCTTGTTCAAACCCGTTTACAGGGTTGGGGTGATTGCCTGGTGGCATGACCCGGTGGTCAGGCGAGAGAAATCTGAGGGCACGGGTTTGAGTCCAACACTTGCCCCGAAAACGGAGCATGGCTGCCTACATGGCGGGGTTGCAGCAGCTCACGAACGAATAATAAGAAGAAGAACACGAAGAAGAAGAAGAAGAAGAGTCCCACAATCGCTAGAATTTTCTTCCACCCCCACCCCCACCCCCACCCGCCCCCCAAACCTGGAGTGACCTATCTGAGCTTTGGGTCTGGCCTGGACGCTAGTCATTCAGATGAGACGATAAACCGAGGTCCTGTGTGCTTGCATGCACTTAACACACGTAAAAGAACACAGGGAAAATAATTTAAAACAAAAACAAAAACGAAAGGAAAAAAAGGGGGGCGGGGGTGGTGGAAAAAACAACTTTTGAGAGTGGGTCAAATACATTTACCGATTTTTTTTTTTTTTTTTTTTTTTTACAAAAAGAGAAGAAAAAGTGGCGACACATTGTGGCAACTCGTTCTCTGTGGAGAAGAGCAGCCAGAGAAATTTGTTTTGACAAAAAAGAAAAAGAAAAAAAAGTAATAGATAATAGAATAAAATAAAACAAAATAAAAGGAATACAGCAATACAACAGGTCTGCACCACGACGCGATACAATGCTATGCAATTCAGTACAGCACAATATTATGCAATGCAGTGGAACACATTCAATGCAATGCAATGCAATGCAACGCGATGCAAAGCAACTTGATGCAGTACAATGTTTCATGAATCAGGTGAGTCAAACTGCTCACGTTCATACGACACAATGCGCGTCTCTGCTATTCTGCTTTCCACTCCGCAGGACCTACATATCTTTCTGTCCTTATTAGTGTTTACACCCCCGCAAGAAATGTCCGCTCTTCCTCTGACCTTTTGAAACTTCCTCGTGTCCATACAAGCATGTGGATTGGGAAAAGTCTCGTGTGAGTAGGGGAAGGGGTGTTTTGAGAAAGAGTGGTCATGAATGTTTTATATTACTTGTAATATTTTTCTTTAAGTCATTTGTTGGTAATCTGGTTTGGTGATGATGATGTTTTTGTTGTTGTTGCTGCTGCTGCTGTTGTTGTTGTTGTTGCTGTTGTTGTTGTTGTTGTTGTTGTTGCTGCTGCTGCTGTTGTTGTTGTTGTTGTTGTTCTTACTGATGCTGTTGTTGTCGTTGTTGCTGTTGTTGTTGATGTTGTTGTTGTTGTTGCTGTTGTTGTTGTTGTTGTTGCTGTTGCTGCTGCTGTTGTTGTTCTTACTGATGCTGTTGTTGTTGTTGCTGTTGTTGTTGTTGTTGCTGCTGCTGTTGTTGCTGTTGCTGCTGTTGTTGCTGCTGTTGTTGCTGCTGTTGTTGCTGTTGTTGTTGTGTGCTGCTGTTGCTGTTGTTGCTGCTGTTGTAGTTGTTTGTTGCTTGCTTTGTTGATTGATGTTGCTCTTCTCTTCTTCTCTCTTCCCTTCGCTAACATCATCAATCATCATCATCATCATCAGCTTCAACATCTTTAATCATCATCATCGCCACTTCTTCTCTTCTCCTAGCTCCTCCTTCATTCATCATGATCTTCTTCTTCTCTTTCTTCATCTACGTCTTTTTCTTCTTCTTCTTTCTTCTTCAGTTAAAACTAAGATAAGAAGAGTTTCTATTCGAATACTTGAGTTACCTATCTCGCGTCTTTTGCAAATCTTGCTTGTACTCATCTCCTAGCTCCATCCATAGAATGAAAAATTGAATGTATGTGTATGTAGTAACAGTAAGTGCGTGTGTGTGTTTGTGTGTGTTTTGTTTTGGCGTGAATGTGGTACGATGTCTTTGTGCAGTTTTATATTTTGTGTGTGTGTTGTGGTGGTGTGTGTGGTGTTGTGGTGTGTGTGTGTGTGTGTGTGTGTAAGTACCTATGTACATGTAATTACCAATTGTTCCAGTTTTTTCATCGCTTTGTTACCTTTAATAGACTATTCAAGTTTCCTATTCTTATTCGTCCTTCTTATTATTTTAATTTTATTTCAGTTTATTTCCCCCCTTTATTTTTATGTTTTGTCGTTCGTTCACTATTTTTTTTTTTGTCGTTAATGGCAGAATTGTAAAAAAAAGGGCCTATACTGTGCCTAATCTTGTACCCATTAAAAGTTCATTCTCTTCCTTCTTCGTCTTTTTTCTCTTCCTTCTATTCCTGTACGTCTCTTCTTCCCTTCCCACCCCTTCCGACCCTGACCTACTAATTTTTTTTTTTTTTTTTTTTTTTAATCTCCATTGGTTATGGACAATTTTGGAAAGCCAGCTGAATAACCATACCGAACAATGTGTTATCATCAGCTAGTTTCGAAACCGAACTGCAGGCTAAAAAAACCACAGTAGCAGAAACAAAAAGGCTATTGAAAACGACAATAATAACACAACACACACACACACACACACACACACGCACAGCACACACACACACGCCGCACGCGACGGCACGCACGCACGTAACACACACACCATACAACACACACAAGTGGGGAAGTGGGGAGGTCGTACTTCAAACGTGCAAAAACATGAACCAGAAATCATATACAAACAACATTCAGATGGCTTTTGGTCACATATGGCATGCAAATGCAAGTAAATATACACGTCTCCCCCCCCCCCCCCCAAACCCCGCCTCCCGCCCTAAGCGCCCCCCACCCCAGCTCCCCAATCACCACCTCCCCCAACACACACACACACACAACACACACTACACACACACACACCACTGCTGTCACCTACTAAGACTACTACTACTCTACTACTACTGGTGCTGGTCTGTGCTGCTATCGCAGCATGCCCTTTTCACTACTCCACTGCTGATATACTACTACAACTACTACAATGACTAGTACACTACTATTACAACTCCTGATGCTACTAGGCTCTGGCAGCCTGACCTTTTTACTACTCCACTGCTGTTATACTACTACAACTACTAAAACGACTACTACTACTACTACAACTACTATTGCTGCTGCTGCTCCTCCCCCTCTTCAGTTACTACCACTACTGCAACGACTACTACTGCTGCCTCTGTAGTCTCTGACCTCTTCACGCTGTCTCCCAGAGCGGCCCACACTGCTCAGCCTGACGCCGACAGCCAGGGATCAGGGCCCGCAGTGCAGGGCGGTCCTGACGGTGGACGAGGACTCCGCTGTGACCGTCCGGTGCCGTGGGAAGCCGGGGCACTCCCCGAGGGAACGCCACCCTCTCCAGAAAACGGGACTCCGCTGCCTCCGTCCAGGCTGGTGACCCTCTCCCCTCCCCTCGAGGGGGCCGGGAAGGAGGAAGAGGAAGGGGAGGGGGAGGCGGTGAACCTCGTGGAGCACACTGTTCAGAGCTTCGGGCGTCAGCACAGCGGGCTGTATACCTGTTCAGGTTGAGGAGGGAGAGGGAGGAGGAACTTGACGTTGTGGATCCGAGGTGAGCTGCTGTTGGGGTTTTCGTGTAAGTAGTGGTGTGTGTGTGTGTGTGTGTGTGTGTGTGTGGTGTGTTGTATATTATGAGGTATGAGTATGTATATATCTAATATATATATATATATAGATATATAGTTTTACAATCTATCTACGTTTTTTTTGATTTTTCAATTTCTTAATAAATTCAACCAGTACAAGAGAGATAGACAGACAGACAGACACAGAGAGAGACAGAAAAAGAGACAGTGAATCAACAGACAGAAAGACAGAAGACAGACAGACGACACAGACACAGAATGACAGATTGACAAGACAGAGCAGACAAGACAGAGAGGTGGGAGGAGAAGAGGACACACAAGAGAGAATGGACCCACAATGGAGAGACTACCACACACACACACACACACACACAACACACACACACACACACACACACAGACATACACGAAAACCCCAACAGCCATCTCACCTCGAGCCACAACGTCAAGTTCCCTCACTCCCTCCTCCCTCCTCATTAACCTGACAGTATACAGCCCGCTGTGCTAGACGAAGCCCGAAGCTCTGAACAGTGGCTCCACAGGTGCAAACCGCCCGCCTCCCCCCATCCCCTTCCTTCTTCCTCCTTCCCG
>NC_134909.1:9306409-9311415 GCF_041734735.1 Babylonia areolata | reverse complement strand
TGCATACATTCGTCGTCATTTTGCAAGAAGAAATTTTGGTGACATTTTACGCCTAGGCCTTTTTTTAATATTTTTTTAATTTTATTTTTTAAGGTAGTTATTGTTTTGTTGTTGTTGTTGCTATTGTTGTTTTACGGCAGCCCATGATGCACCAATTCACTTCCTGGCTGCAGTATGAAGCCATAATTTAGATTTGGTTTTAATCATGTACACTGGTCTTTGCTTTAATTCTGGTGTGATATTTCTGTCTGTTCCCTTTCTATGCTTATCGCATCGTTGCTTTGTGGTTATTGCATGTGAGTGAATAACATCCCTTTTGTATTTAAGCATTACGTGGTTGTTGTTGTTTTTTCATGCAGTTCACTTTCAGTTTCAGTTTCAGTAGCTCAAGGAGGCGTCACTGCGTTCGGACAAATCCATATACGCTACACCACATCTGCCAAGCAGAATGCCTGACCAGCAGCGTAACCTAACGCGCTTAGGCCTTGAGAAAGAGAGAGAGAGAGAGACAGAGAGACAGAGACAGAGAGACAGAGACAGAGACAGAGAGACAGAGAGAGAAAGTAAATAAATAATAGATAAATACAAAAAAAGAACTACTACTACTACTACTACTAATAATATGTATAAGGCGCAAAAATTTGATGAAGTCAACTATAAGCGTACAATAAAATAAAACAAAATAAAATAAACAAACAAACAAACAAACAAATAAATAAATAAATAATAATAATAATAAATGAATGAATTAAAAAAAAAAAATGCATTCATGCTGAATGACTGTGAAAGTATGTGTCCATGTCATGTGTATGATTGTGATCATTGTACAAAAGGTTAACATTAATTAAACTTTTTTTGTTGTTGTCTTCTGTGTATTCATATTGAGTGACTGTGATTCTTGTGTGTTGTTTGCCAAGCATACACCGCACATGAATTTCTCTTTGATGAGAGAATAAAGTATTCTGTATTCTATATATCTCGAAGTATTATTTTATTTCATTTTTCTATATGTCATGTCCTTTTATTTCGTTTCATTTCTTTTCCTTTTGCCCCCCTTCAGCAATAGGGTCCCCATGTACATAATCATCGTTGCTGCCATCTTACGAAGGAAAAGGAAAAAAAAATTGCACCTAAACAATAATATAAAAGAATGCTTTAAAATGTGTCAATAACTGCATCATTTTGAAAAAAAAGGTAATATGTAATACTGTTCTGGCAATATTATTCTATATAGATAATGTCCTAGAGTGTCATCAGTGTGATCAATATACGCCAAAAAAAGTATGTCACTGGAAAATATGTTTATGCAATTTTACTAAATGATAGTAGGAATGTACACTTGAAATAAAGCAGGCCATCAGAATTAAGAAATTTTGCTTGCTGTGTGTGTGTGTGTGTGTGTGTGATATGGGACTTTTTTTTTGTGTTTTTTTGAAAGGGGTTGAAGGTTGGGGTCCAACAATTTTCCTACATTTTCCCACGTCTTTTCATTTCATTTTATGGAGCTTCCATTCTCTCTCTCTCCCTCCCCCCTTCATTGTATTTCTTCTTCTTTTGTTTTCTTCTTTTTTTGGTGTGTGCTTTCTCGACATTTTTCAAAATTTTTAAACTGTGCTCAAAGGTACTTTAAAAACAAACAAACAAACAAACAAACAAACAAACAACACCACCAACAACAAAAAAGCCACCAACCAACAACTTAGCAATGTATAAAGGATTTTTTAAAAAGGAATTTATCTGTGTGTGTGTGTGTGTGTGTGTGTGTGTGTGTGTGTGTGTGTGTGTGTGTGTTCTTTAGTTTAGTGTCTTTTCACTATCAGTGATATTAGACGATTAATAAAAAAAGAGAGAAAAAAGAAGGGGGGAGGAGGGGGGAGAGGAGGAGGAAGGGGGTGTGGGGGGTGGGGGGGTGGGGAAGACAGAAAAGGTAGAAAACTACCCAAAAAATGCATAACTAACATGCAGTTAAATTTAACAGTAATAATTCAATAATGATAACAATAATTAGAAACGATTAACGCAATTCTGAAGTACATTACAGGAATGTAGAAATAGGGCTATGAACTAATGCCTGTGAAAGTTCGACCATAGGAACCTCGTAGGAAATAACTTTCCAAAAATCATCTGCAGAATAGTTATTCTCTTTGAAATACTTGGGCAAGAAGGTATGTAACTGCTGACAGTGAAACAAACAATGATGCAAGCTGAACTGCTTACCATAGATGCGTGTAACATTTTTACTATACTTTGTCTTCAGCGCATCAAGTTTTATACGGAAGAAAGTAGAGGTTATTAGTCTTGTGTAGCAAGCTGATGGATTCGGTATCTTTTCTTTAATAATATTCTCGGGGAATAATGTCCCTTTATGTTTTGAAAACTTTTCTTTCCATCGACCCCATGCTGATTTTTCTAACAATGTGTATGCCTCTTTTACGGAAAGACGGACATGTATTTTTGTCGATTTTCCTGAATCTTGTGCTCCTCTTTTAGCTGCTTTATCAGGAGTTTCATTACCATGAATGCCCACATGAGAAGGCACCCAACGAAAACTGACCTCAGTCCCTTTAATCCTCAAACAATGTATCAAATGATTTGCTGAGTCAGGTCTCGTTTTAACTCTCTCCATACGGACGGCGAAAGAGACGACGTTAACAGCGTTTCACCACAGTTACCATCATCAAAATATTGCAAGAGGAAGGCTCTTATACTGAAGAGGTGAATGTTGGCAAAGAATACCACAATTCTGACGACGGAAGCTAAAGGTTGGGTCATTCAGACACCCACTGGACATCCGAGGGGTCTGTGAAGAGGAGAAAACAGGACTGGCCGTACTGAGTGGGTTAAGGTTAAATAATTCTAGAGCATAAAGTACTGATTTGGAATCAACAAAGAATCCTATTTTCGAGAAAACTATTTGATGGCTCACTAAATAGTTCAGAGCTCGTATAATAGCAATTAGCTCAGCCGTGAATATGGAAAGATGTTTTCCAATAAAGTAAGATTTTTCAGCTTTAAAAGCAAGAATACAGAAAGCTGCACCAGCATTTTTGTCATCAAGAACATATCCATCTGTAAATATATGAAGATGATTCTGATATTTTTCTGCTATATGAATTCTGGCAGTAGTTGTCGTGATATTGATGTTTTCTTCCTTTTTTTGTTTCAGAATAAGTGATATCAAAATCCGCTTTCAACATTTCCCAAAAAGGAACAGGAGTATGATGTAGTTTTGCGGCTAACTCTTTCATGTTAACATCAGATTCTTTTAACAAATTTGAAACGTAAGTTGCAACCGTTTCTTGTGATGACATGACTTTAGCTCTTTCAGGAAAATCAATGTCAGATCTTACTGTCATTGATGTGTATCTCACAGCGAATTTTGCTGTTGCTGACTCACGATTTTCATTAAAGGGAAGAATTCCGGCTGTTTTGTATGTTTCCTGGTTGGATGCATGAGAGAGTAATCCGAGGGCAATTTTGATAGTTCTACAGTCTACACTTTGAATCTTTTGTAATAGATATTTAGGCGCACTGAAAAAATATTTCATGTGCATAAGCTATCTTAGATCTTACAAAGGCCACGGAAAGATGAATCAATGTTTTTGTATCCATTCCTCAGGGTAAGCGGCTTATAATTTTCATAAAATTGATACTTTTCCTTGCTTTTGTTAAGATGTAATCAAAGTGAATGTTCCGTGTCAGCTTTGAAGTAAGATAAACACCAAAAAAAATTTTTTACCACCTGTTTATAATCAATGACGTCACCGAGTAATTTAAAAATGGGTATACCAGATGGGTTATCACCTGAATTAAACAACATCATACATGTTTTTTTTTCAGTCGACAAAGCTAGACCTTTTTCAAACATATATATAGTTACCAAGGTTATCAAGATCAGATTTATACAAACGACGTATGTAATTCTGTGCTCTTTGTATTGTTGACTTTTTTTTTTTAGATGGACACCCACCCACATCTATCTTCCTAAACGTCTGTCGCTCTATCTATCTATCTATCTATCTATCTATCTATCTATCTATCTATCTATCTATCCTATCTATCTATCTATCTACCGAAATGTCTGTCTGCTTATCTGTCTATCTATCTATCACAGTCAGTGAAAACAACAGAAGCTCATTGTTCCGAAATGAAGACGGGAAATCAAAACAGCGTCCATGAACCCACTGATCTTACCAGTATCAAATCATTCCCTGCTCTCCAGTCCAAACTGAGAGCTGTCTCTCCACACCCCCACCCCGGTCAGTTCTGTGCTCACAGTGTCCACGTTGCTAAAGGGGACAGAGAGTGAGGGCTGAAGGACGCAGGCTGTAAACCGTGCCGCACAGGACAGCACGTCACAACAGTGGGAGGAAGCTGAACGGTGCAGGTCTGTCCTGGTCACACAGGGAATGGACAACATGGAGGTGAACCTGGGATCAGAGAGACCACAGACACAACACAATAGCAAACCCAAGTACTGCTGCAGTCACCAACAAAATACGAAGCCTTTGCAGAACTGATTCAGAGCGTTCTGTACTGGTGGGGACACTGTTCATGTCCTGCTCACCGTACCTAGAGGTTAACCACTCGATATAATGCTGCATGGAATGTGTCTGTTTCCATCATATATCATGAAAACATTGTAATAGTTGTAATACACATTATATTGTAGAACATGTGACTTCGTTTTTCGTTTACATCAACGTTTATAAATAACAACAAGGACGACGACAAAATGATCAGGGTGATGGCAGGATCCTCAGATCTGAGTATCATTGAGAACAAGGTCCTTGACGACCAGCCCTCTGGTGGCTGCGCAGGGTGAATCTTGAGCGACACACCCTGGCACACACAGGGCAAGGAAACCAGTGGGTTGGAGGGCTCTGGGCAGCTGATACTTTCCTCTGTCTGTGCTGTTCCTCCATAGCTAACCTTCTTGCGGCTTCAAAGGTCTCAGCTCCGTGTTTGGTAGTTGATCCCCAGATGTCTGTGTGTCTGGCGATGTT
>NC_134909.1:9286409-9301409 GCF_041734735.1 Babylonia areolata | reverse complement strand
TCAGCCGATGGTGGACCTCTTTGCTACAAAGTTCAACAAGAGACTCCCCACTAATGTCTCACCGGTCACCGACCCGGAAGCGTGGGCAGTGGATGCTCTGTCTCTAGACTGGTGCAATCTGATTGCCTATGCATTTCCTCCTTTTCCAGTTCAATCCAAAGTGATCCGGAAAGCAAGACTGCTTCTTGTTATTTTTGTACCGAAATGGGCGGCTCAGCCCTGGTATCTGGACCTCCAGTCCTGACACACGTTCCACCTCTGGAACTCGAAACCAAACCTCATCTGCTGAGGCAGCCTCGTTCGGGAATCCCTCATTCCAATCCTCAGCTGCTCCACCTGCACACGTGGCTGCTGTGCGGTCGGAACTGTCAGCTCCACCAATGAAATCTTCGACCCCTCAGTCGGCCTCTGTGCCAGAGGCGTTTACTGAGGGGGGCGCCTCCTCTGACCTCCTCTCCATAGTCTCCAAAGCAAGGAGGGCAGGGACTGACTTATGCTGGAAGAAATGGTTGCGGTGGTGTATGGCTCAGGACGTTCCCCATAATAACCCTACGAGCATGCAGCTGGCCAACTTTCTGGCTCACTGTTTCTCGGTTCTCGACCTGTCTCCTAGTTCTCTGTGAGGGTACAGGTCTGCCATCTGTAGCACCATCAGACAGCTAGGTGGTCCTTCCTTTGAAGTGGATTTCCTGCTCAGAGAGCTGGCTAGGGGCGCCTCTCTGAAGGAAGCTAGAAACCCCAGAAGAGTGCCCCTGTGGGACGTGTTCCTGGTGCTGGATTTCATTTAAAAGCAACCATTCGAGCCCTTGGGTACTGTTCCTTTCGACTTACTCACCCTCAAGACCACTTTCCTTCTGTTGCTGGCCACAGGCCGTCATGGAAGCGATATACATGGTCTCAGTGGAATGCCACAAGATCTGGCCTTCCACAGAGATGGTTCCATCACCCTCCATTTCCCTCCAGAGTTCCTGGCTAAAAACCAAGAGGACCCTTCCACCTCTCTGAGGGTCAGACCTTTGATATTCTTGCCCAAGTCAATGAGGATAGGCATCTCTGCCCTGTTTGGTGCCTCAAATACTATTGGGATAGGTCTTGCCATAGGCGTTCTTCTTATCTCCCTCAGTGAGAATCACAAGAAAGACATTGCTGCAGGCATCATTTCCCTCTGGGTTACCCAAGTCATTCTTAGAGCCTACTCTCATGCTCACAGGGATATCAGCTGTCTTAATCCCAGAGCAAACGAAGTGCAGGCCATAGCCACTCAGTGCCACTGCAGCATGTCTTGGAAGCAGCCTTCTGGTGGTCTGAGAATCCCTTCATCAGCTTCTACTTCAGGGATTTCCGTATGACCAGGGCTGACGGTTCCAAGGGGATTTCTTTTTTCGCGGCTAACACTACTGTCTCAGTTACAAGGGCTCCCCATGTAAACCAGTAGGCATTGCCCTCCTCCATTTGCTTTAAATTCTGCTTCAGTTTGACATGGTACAGTATATGACACCAAAAGGAGGGGTTTGTATTACACTCCCTGTTTGGTGGTACATATACTTACCATGTCAAACTCGAATGCCCGCCCGTCCGTCCCCGCGTCTCTGCCGTGGTTCTCATGGGGCATTTTCTCAATGGCCACGGAATGATTCAGCACTTGTAGCTTTTAGAGCTGTTTGATTGGCGAAGAGCGGACCGGGCAAGACACCGTTTTCACCGTTAGCCGCGCGAAATTTGGCCAAGCAGAGCAAACCGATAGGCCTAGTTTGCATCACTTTGACATGGTAAGTATATGTATCACCAAACAGGGAGTATAATACAAACTCCTCCTCCAAGTCTGCCAATATGTCACATTAAACAAGTAAAGTGGAGTGATGGCCTAGAGGTAACGCGTCCACCTTGGAAGCGAGAGAATCTGAGCGCCCTGGTTCGAATCACAGCTTAGCCACCGATATTTACTCCCCCTCCACTAAACCTTCAGTGGTAGTCTGGACGCTAGTCATTCGGATGAGACGATAAACCGAGGTCCCATGTGCAGCATGCACTTAGCACACATAAAAGAACCCACAGCAACAAAAAGGTTGTTCCTTGCAAAATTCTGTAGAAAAATCCACTTCGATAGGAAAAACAATTAAAACTGCACGCAGGAAAAAATATAAATAAAAAAAATTGGTAGCGACGTGCTCTCCCTGGGGAGAGCAGCCCGAATTTCATGCAGAGAAATCTGTTGTGACAAAAAGAGAAATGGATTTTATGAGAGAGGTGGCGTTGAAACTTCAAAGCATTAACCAACCATGTTACGTCAACAAAGGAAGTGTGACACGACATCGTTTTTTGAGCTTTTCTCACTTCCTGTAAGGAATTTCCGCATGAAACGTCACTAGTTAAGTAGTTTATGCAGTTTGGTAGCTAAATATAGTAGGTGTTTCCCAAAGTAGACTTCCATCAAATGTTGTTGGCTTTTAGCTTTTCAAATTTGAAGTGTCAACTGCGTTACAACGCTTGTGACACGAAAATTTAAATCCGCATTTGTGAAACATTTGAGCTGTTTTAGACAATTTCACGCTCTTATGTCCATTATTCCGATAGATTACACACATTCACCACGCCATCTTCAGCTGACCGAATCTAGATACAAGCAATGCAGAAGATCAGAGTTGTTCATCAGATTTTGTGACACTACATATAACGCGCTTATGGCTTCGATTTTGTGTCCAACAAGAATTAAAAAAACTAAACATGATGCACTTGCGCAGGATAATGTTAAGAAATAAGTTTTCTTATGATAGATAATAAAATTTCTTGTTTAAACTTAATTCAAGCTTTGTAACAGGCTGATGTTGGAGACCACGTTTGCCAGTCCCAGTTTCAGTCGCCATTTTTTGACTGCTTTTCATCATTTGAGCAACATTGCTTAAAATCTAGATGTCCATGCATGTTTTTCTTGATACTGGCATTTCTTTAATGTTATTGGAAACATTTATTTTTATTTTTCAAAAGCCTTAATTTCAAGAGAAAAGATATGAAGTGGGGGAACCTATTTCTGGCTGCAAGACATGGGAAACGAGTCTGGTCTGTTAATCATTTATAGTGAGCAGCAGTGTCCCAGCACCACTGTTTACTCTGACCCCCACACACTGCCCCTCATACCAGTTAAAACAACGGTTATACCCAAGCTCCCATGGCTCTCTCTTTGTGTGCTGATTTGGGGAGGAAGAAGGGAGTAAAGGAAATAGATACATAGACAAGGATATTGAGAATACATCATTTGTTTTTCAGTCTCAGTAATTTCAAGGATTCGTAGAACTTAGCTCTGACATTAGATGTTTATGATATAGTCTTTTGAAGACACTGACACTGAAGTTTATGTTAAGTGTAGATGAAATAGAGTATGTGAGACTCGTTTTATAAATATCAATTTTTTATGTGTGTGACTGTGACTATTTACTGGAAAACTACTTATGAGTGAGGGTGGGGCATAACCTGACCACATGAATGTGGCTTTGTTATATTTAAGTTTAATCTTCATTGGTAATATGTCAAGTTCTATGTAATCAGAAACATATAAAGAAGAAGATTTTAGAATAACTAATTTAAGAGCACGCATATGAAGACTTAGGAGTGGTTTTAGGATGTTATCACTCGCTGAATCCCAGACAGTTGAGGCATAATTTATATAAGATTCAATGTAGGCATGAACAAATATTTTTCGAGTTTGTAAATTAAAAAAAAAAAAAGTTTAATTTTTAGAAAGTTGATATACCTTTTTGGAAACCGTTTTACATAACATTGATATGTGATCAGACCAAGTCAAGTTGTTATCAATAATTACTCAAAGAACTTTGTGACTGTCGACTTCTTCAATGATTTTGCCATTGATAAAAAGGGAGGAGGAATTAGATGCTTCTGTCTGGTTGTTATCAACATGTGTTTGTTTTCTGTGGATGCAGACTCATGTGATTTAGTTCGGACCAATCAGTTAATTGATTAATACTTACCTGCAATGTTCTGGGAACTTCAGAGAGTTTAGAATAGTTAACATGTAAAGTCGTATCATCAGCAAACAGTTCACAGAATGCAGTGATAAATATAGGTAAATCATTAATATAAATGGAAAACAATATTGGTCCCAACACAGAACCCCGAGGAACACCATAGTCAATAGGTAAGAGGAAATTCTTTTCCATGATTGATTATCACCAGTTGTTTCCTGTTAGATAAAAATGAGTGCAAGAGATCTAATGTATTATTTCATAAGCCATAAATTCTAAGTTTTTTCTAAGAAGTGCATGATCAATTTGCGAAGTCTACAAATAGAACTCCAGTAAAGTTATTATTATTTATATTTGTCAGCCACTCATCAGCTAAGGATTTTGTGCAGTGTGGCATAAATGATTAGGTCTGAAACCAGACTGACTTGGATGAAACAGATTAAAGAAATGAAAATGATTAAAAATGTGTTTTTTAATGTGTGTTTCTAGGGGTTTTGACAGAGTAGACAAGAATGAAATTGGTCTTTTATTTGAAGGCTCTGTTTGATCTCCTGACTTGTGCAGCGGGATGACTTTTGCTAGTTTAAATGCCTTGGGAAACTGATTTTTCGTTATACATAAATTGTGAATGTAAGTAAGGGTTTCAGAAATAACCGGTGCAGAAAGTTCCAAAATTTTCCTATCAATTCCATTCAAGCCTCTGGTTCCAGTTTGTTTTAAGTGTGATAATGCATTGTAAACCTCATGAACAGCCATTAAGGGAATGTTTGAGTCAGACGAAATATTTTTTTGACGTACAGAATTCACTTAAACCTTCAAGAGTATTATTTAGAGACCTATCAGATTTTACAGTTGAACTACCTATTTCACAAAAATGTCTATGCAGTTTATCAGGAGACATAATATCACTGACTGATGTACTTTTAGTATTGGCATTATGATTAGTGATCTGGTTTATCACTTTCCAGATTGATTTACTATCAGCTTTTGAAGAAACTAGTTCTTGAAAATATTTCTTTTTAACCACAAGCTTCCGATATTTAACCAAATTCCTTTGTTTAGCATACTCTTCTTTGGTTCCTGTTTTTAGTAAGGCATCTCTTAGAGAAAGAGAGAGAGAGAGAGAGAGAGAGAGAGAGAGAGAGAGAGAGAGAGAGAGAGAGAGAGAGAGAGAGAGAGAGAGAGAGTCCTAAAATTTACTTATCTGAACTTTGCACACTGTACCTATATTTCACTGATAAATCATGAACGGATTTCGCCATTTCAAATGATGAATGCCGCCTTTTGTCATTTAATGACTTAAAAGTTAAATGCATGTTCTTCATCTGTCTGTCCCTATCACACACACACACACACACACACACACACACACACACACACACACACACACACACACTCACTCGCTCACTCACTCTCATTCTTTCTCACACAGGCAAAACTGAAATTCCAGATATCAGTGGCCAGATGCTCCCTGACCTGATCAGCAGGGTTTCTTTCACTGTCAGTGTTTACTTCAGACTGGCGATGGCTGCTAAACTTAGAACCGGAATGAAGCATATATCAACTGGATTGGTACGCCTCCGTCCTTTTGACTGACATCGACAACGAGAATTTCAAATTTGAAGTAGGCCAACACAGAATTATTTTCTGAAACTCGCTGAGATATCTTGTAGTTGTTTTTATATTCAGATGTTAAGGCAACATAAAAAAAAAGTACCTATGTAAACTTACAGCTGTGTTTGTAGCCTGCCGGTATGTTTATTTCATTGGAAATCAGTGTGGAGCTGTCATTCCCTGTCAGGACCTGTAAAGAAAAAGCTGAAGACACACCTCATTTTACATTTTTTTTTTTTTTTTTGCAGGTCTTTAATTAAAGGTGATTTGCCATTGGTTGCCTTCAGTGATGCTCTGGATGTCATAATTTGTAACTAAAAAAATTAGACAGTTTTTATGATTTTTTTTTAATATATGGCAAGTGACAGGAATCAATAAAGATCTACTGAATTGCAGAATCTAATTTCCGTTTATTTTCATCAACCAACCTCTCTGGAAGCTATTAATAGTATTAACCTGTCAAGAACTCCGCCAGTTTCTGTCTTGAGGAAAGTGATATATAGATAGATCTGTCACATGTTTGAAAGTAAAATTGTTATGAGACTTACACTAAGTCTTACCGTGAGGTATATAATGTCATTCTAAATATCACTGTTTCAGGATTTGCTGTGAGTCAACACCTGGACTGCCCTTCAGAAGACTGGGTAGTGGGGTCCTCTATCACCCTGAAGTGTTATGTGCCCAAAGTAGTTTTCCCATCTAAATGTGTGGCTCACCCTGATACCGCCACCTTCCGTGTAACTACATCTGGTGCCACTTCTACAAGGTGCACCTTTTCTGATATTTCCACCAACACATGCAGTGGGTCACCCAATGAATGTAGCTGTGAGACAGGCAATGCCACCTACTACATTCTCCAGTACACCTTCACTGCTGGAATTGATGAGAGTGGATCATGGGACTGTTTGGCAAATTGTTACGATGCCACTGGACTGTTCCCGCAGCTGCAGACGACCAATAACAATTGTGATAACAGGGATGTGGGTAAGTCTGCTGTTTGGACAGCTGATCATTATAATATGTTGAAATAAGATGTATGGTCAAGAATCTGGATTGGTGTCTCCCCCCCTCCCCCACTTTTTGTTTTGTTTTTTGACATGCATGATGAAAACTTAACACTTGGTGTTATACAGTTTGTTTAACAGATTTGTTTATTTACCACATGCACTCAACACAAAAGACCATTTTGATGTATCATAATGTATACATGTATGCATACGCTTTTATTTGGTGTTATGTTTTATACGCTGGGGCTTCCAGAGGAACAGAGAGGAAGAGGATTGCACACACTCACTCACACTCTCTCTTCATACCAATAGCAGAGCCACATGGAGTGGTTTTTATGGAGCGTTTTCTATATAACTTTAGAATGAACAGAACCAAAACAGCAAATAGCAGCATTAACTCAATCTCTAACTCAACTCGCTGCTCCCCTGGTCTCAACCTGTCAGCTAGATCTGTGGATACAGGTCAGCTATCTGTACTACAATCAGACAGCTAGGTGGACCTACCTTTGAAGCAGATTTCTTTCTCAGAGAGGTCTTGTATGCAAGTGATATATATATATTGCATAGAAATCAACATTATATCAGATAAATATAAACAGTATATAAACAGTTGCAATATTTGTTCACATCAGTATGAAAAAAAAGAAATATATATATATATATATCGGCAGCATTCAAACTCCACAATTCCCAAAAAGAAAGCTTTAAAAAAAATCGTCATACACAGATGATAATTTGACTGTCTTGCACAATTTGTCAGTACCAATGATCCTCCTGAATCAATCTGCTCTCAACTAACACACACACACACACACTCTACAAATTGACACCCACTACTGTAACCCCCCCTTCAGTCTAAATTTTATGACAAAACAGTTTTCAAGGCCCTAATAAGTCATCTTTCACTGTGTCATCAGTGTCAGATTGGTGTAAAGGGGAAAGCAAAGCTGTCAGATCATTACATACTTTCACTTCCAAATTTGTTAAATTTTGTAAAATTACTCAATTTACTGTCAGCAGCATTGCTTTCCACTGCTGATGCAGATGTAGCAGTGATGTCTTCTTGGACTTGCACATCTGACAGCTGTGACAAAAAAAGAAAAAAAGAAAAAAAAAAGAATATGTAATTATAGCTTGAATGTTATGACATTTGTTTTAGTTACACATTTTCAGTCAAACTCCACACAACCCCCAAAATGTGTCAGATCTATTCACTGCATTATGCATGTGCAGAATCTCAAGCCAATGAGTTGTTTAAATAACTATGCTCTCTCTCTCTCTCTCTCTCTCTCTCTCTCTCTCTCTCTCTCTGTGTGTGTGTGTGTGTGTGTGTGTGTGTGTGTGTGTGTGTGTGTGTGTGTAAACATTCACATTGCCTGTGGAAGTAGCAAGGATCTCACTGTCTCAGTATCATTGTTACAGCACTTTCTGAAAATGTGCAAGCATTTCCACTTGAAAGAAGTATGTGCTGACAAATGTTGTATTGTGGAAATTCTTTGTAGTGTTTGTTTCAGGGGTTCATTTGTCAGTTTTGTACTATGTGTCAGAGATGCATATATCTGTGCTGAATAAATATCACAGCTAAGAATGTGACCAAACACACACACACACACACACACACACACACACACACACACACACACACGCACAATCCAGTTGAATGATACATTGGTGACTGGAAGTCGAAAAAGATCGACCAGCTGGTGTACTGTAATTGTCCGTTTTAAAGGTTAAATTGTGATTTTGGATTCAAACATTATCAGATAAGTGTGTGAGAAATGAAGACAGTATAATTATCCCTCTTTGAGAAATCAGACCCAAAACATTCTTAGGCTTGGCTGTTGAATTGAAATTATATATATCTTTTGAAACATAAATAATGAATATTTGATTCAAAATGTCACATACCGTGCTTGTTTTGAAGACCTTGTTCGTAAAAAAGTGAAGAAATATCATCGCCACTGAGAGTGCGGTCCTTTTCAGTTCACGAAGTGATTTCTTTTTTTTTTTCATTAAAAAGTTTCGTTCAGAATTCACTCCTCTCTTTTTATTCTTTCTCTCTATATTTCCTGTTCCAGAGCCAACAACAACACCTCCACCAACAACACCAGGTACTTTTTCCCCACTCTTCCCTGCTGCTGCATATGAATGTGTGTTATCACATGTACACATGGTTCAAAACACATAAAAATTTAACTTGTTTCCCTGGCTGAGAAAACCATCTATACAGACTTGTGAAAGTCATGAAACATGATAGGTATATAAGCATATTTCTGTTGTGCATGGGTTCATTTACATGCATGATTAAATTCAATCTTGCACAAGGATCTTGGAAATCTCTTCAAGAAATAAATGCAGTTAACAAGGGAGCAATTTTGACTAGTAAAATCTACAAAGTAAACTGTTTCGCTGCCTGATGCAAAAGAAAAATTTGACAGCAAAGTTTGAATGAAGTTTATGCGAAATTTGGATGCATGACTTAACGCAATGACAAAAAGGTTGAAACGATTTTTTTTCTTCATGTGTGAAGTTCACATGTTGATTTCGCATCAGTTTTTTTCGGGCCCATGGAATTTCATGTGAAATTTGCATATATATGAAGAAAAAAAGAGCCATCCATCCATAGTCACTCTAGTTTCCTGACAGTTTTGATTGAAACCATAATGCCAGTATAATCAAAGCCAGCACTTTGTGTGGAAAATAATGGTGGTGGTGGTTTCGGTAGTTGGCAGAAAATCATGTTTATGTCAGCAGAGATTTTAATTTTCACAGCCAATTTCCATGCCAGAGATTTTTTATTATTTTTTTTTTTTTTGACAAACCATTCCGTCAGTAATAAGGTACACCAGTGAGTTACAAGCCAACGCGGGGGGAAGATAGAAGGCAATATTCTTTTATGAAATCGGGTGTAGAGGGACTGACATATATATGTCAGTGTATGCAGGTACCTTTCAGTGTGTTGGAAACCTTTTCCTGCCCCCCTGCTTTGCATGCTTTCACCTCCACCTTCCCTCCCCAATGCTGTTTGTCTAACAAAGAAAACTGTATCCAGGGTCACAGAGCATGGATGACCCTGGTTGTCCAAATGACGGTGTAAAGCATTCTAACATCACTGGGAGTTTATCTGTTTTATTGATTGATATTTGTGATGCATGGGTAACTTCATACAGAATCATAAAATTGGTTATGGGTTTGTGTTGCTTTTCCTTCAGGTCTCACCATTATCCTTTGCTTAAACTGAATTCTCATTCCATACATGTGTGCCTGGTTGGGATTGGTGCTGGGGAATGCTCTAGGAAGCTTTATTTATTTATTTATCTTTATTTTACAATGTAACATAGCAAAATTAATTAAGGTATAAGCATGATGGCGATATCGGAATTTAAGAAAAGGAGAGAGGATGATGTTTAGAGAGCACAAGATTACAGCAACCAGTTGAAATCTAATGGTGCACAGATTTTTTACAATTTTACAACAGATGCACGCACACATTATGATTGTATACTGTATACTTATACTATATATTTGATTGCTTATCCATGACATGTAATGATTTTATTGTATTGACATGACTGACTTAACCCTTTGAGTACCAAAGATTTTTGTATTAAAAAAAAAAGAGAGAAAGCTGAGTCAAGGGTGCTTCAGTCTCTAACAAATCCCTATTTTCATAATGTGATGGTGAATTTTGTCTGGCGCTCAGTATATGCCAATTATTTGGTAAATGAAATGAAGCTATTTTGGTGCAAGAAAAGGTTTGCTGCTATTTTTTGTGATTTTTTGTTTGCTAAGATTTCTTCCAAAATGGTGGCAAAATCTGAGACATGCTCATGAGTACTCACTTTGCAGGTCTGTTTTAGGTAGTGAATATGCTCTACACAATAGTAATTAGTGTGTTTCTCTTTTAATACAAATCATCTACATGTGTCAGGCAACAGTTTGTAAATGGAAGGCATAACAAATTGCTTATGAAACTTCAAAACTACCCTTTTCGTGCATTACTTTTGTGTCCTGTTTCGTCTGCACTGCATCTGACCACAGCAGGTTGAAATACTGATAGACACTGATTTGGCCTCATCAGTGAAACAGGTGTTGGCTGTAAAAGAAACTACTCACACTGAATCAGTGAATGATACTGTAACAGTAACAAAAACACACAAAAACAAATTGCTATCTAACACACCGTACATCTGACTATTTGTGAATGTGTGTGTGTGTGTGTGTGTGTGTGTGTGTGTGTGTGTGTGTTTTTCCTGAATTTGAGCATGCGTATCATATATATGTTTGTGAACATGCGTGGTACATGAGCACAAATTTTTGTGTTAATATCTTTACTGAGAAACTACATTATACCATTGCATATATTAATTCGTTCGGGAATTCTTACCAAAAAAAAAAAAAAAAAAAAAAAAAAAAATCAAGATCATTACCACGACACGACAGTACTGTAAGTATATGTTGTAAATTTTATGATGAAATCCTAATTGCATTATTGATTCGTGTTTACAGTTAAATTATAACTAAAACGCAAATGAAATGGTATCCAACTGGGCTGACATGTCTCAGTGTTGTTTATTTCAGTTGCGGTCGTACACGACAATCGTCAACAAAGCCCCCACCATTGATCCCCCTGCCAGCGGTACTTCTGTCAGGACTGGTCGCTGTGATTTCCCTGACAGAACATTGTCTGCTACTGCTGGTACTTACACCTACAGGGTGACTGTCTCTCCTGGTCAGACCGTGAAGACAGAAAGTGTGGTTGTGGGTACGTCTTTAAGCTTTACAAACACACACACACACACACAGGCATGCACATTTTTTAAGGTGAACAGCTGAAACCATTTCTACATCAAATCATTTACAAATTCTGCAGTTCCATATGTTTTGATCAGCAGTGTTTTTTAACAATGATTTTTTTTTATAGTGCTATGTTAGATTATCTATGTATGTCTGGAATCATTTGAAGTTTAATTCGAAGCCGAAATGGCTCTCTGTTGTCATTTAAAATGGAATTAATCAGTCAGGTTTATCATTTCTTTTGTTACATTTTAAAGATATTCACACACGAGCAGGTGTGTACACACTCTTTGCCTCAGCTGGGCTATTAGCAACATGATTTCACACACACACATGCATACACGCACGCACACACAGAGAACACTTGTGTGTGCTTGCACACACACAATATATATATATATATATATATATATATATATATATATATATATGCACATATGCGCGCATGCTTACACACACACACACACACACACACACACACACACACACACACACTCCCCCCAAGCCCCCCCCCCCCCACACACACACCAAAATCACAGCATACCAAACCAGACACACATCCATGCATACAGATACTCGAACACAGCTGAGGGTAATGTTGACCAATGCAAAACTTGATCAACACGAACACATATTCACGCACACAAACACATCAGAACACATACGAATCAGAATCAGAATCAGAATCAGAATCAATTTTAATGTCAATTAAACCTGAACAAGGTTTATAAGACACGCATGCAAAGTTACATGAAACCACGCACAAAAAACAACAACAAACAAACAAAAAAACAAAACAAATGCTGAACAAGACATTGAATCACTCTTGCACGCTATGGCGTTTTTGACAGCAGTTACTGACAAATTTCCCAAATAGTCCCACAAGTTTGTCTTCCAGTATTAGCTGACTGGGTTTAATAATATTTGGAATGTAATTTTGAATTTTTTGTATGAATTCTATTCTAATTTCTTTGTATGAATTCTATTCTAATTTCTTTGTATAATTCGCAGTCATCTAAGAAATGAAATTCATCCTCTATTGTTTGACATTGTAAACATAGTCTCCTTTCTTTTGGAATGTTGAAATATCGGCCTTTTTCTATTGCTAAATCATGACAGGATATTCTTAATTTGCACAATGATTGTTTTTGATTATAATTAAGATATCCTTCAAGCAAATAAGGCTCGGTTCTGTATTCACGAGTAACTTTATTATAGAATAGTAGTTTAGATTTATTTTCAGGTTGGTTTCTCTTCCAGAATAAAACATATCCATATTCTAGTTTATTCATTATAACGTGGCTAAGTCTATGGATATTGAATGTTGACTGATTATTCCAAACGTGCCCTAAACCAAGATTCTGTAATATAATTTCAACGAAATTAATCCATGTTCGCTGTTTTGTTTTCTCTGTAAGCATATCATCATACACAATTTTGATATACGAATTTTCTCGTGCCTGTGTTATGTGAAACCAAAATTTTATTAGACAAATCACTTTTAAACTTAAGGGGTATTTACCTATTTCACCAAGTATTGCTAAATTTGTGGCTTTTTTGTGGACACCCAGTATTTGTTTAAAAAAGTTTAGATGAACATGCTCATGAGGAAATTTGTTCATGAGACAATGGTTATATAGTTTGTCAAAGGTAAAAGTAGCATCTGCTTTTTCACAAGTGGGGAACCATATTTCTGCTCCATACGTTAGTATTGGTGAAACGAGGCTATCAAATAATTTTGATATTATATGTATGCTTATGTTTTCATTCTTGAAAGATCTTTTAAGAATATGAGAAGCTTTATTACCTTGTTTTGCCAGATGTTCCATAGCCTTTTCAAAACTGCCTGATTTATGGAATATTATTCCCAGGTATTTATATTGTTCAGTTGTTTCTATAACTTCTGTTCCACATTTAAAAACAACAACATTCGAGCTCGTGGTTCTGATCTCGAAAATATGACAACTTTTGTTTTGCCTCTATTGATTTCAATACCCCATTGTTTACAATATAAATGTAACTGGTTTAGTTTCAGCTGTAGGCCATGTTTAGATTTTGAAAGTAATACTAAGTCATCAGCATATAAAAGACAAGAGATACTTTTGTTTTGAGAATGACTAACTGTTGGCGAATGGGTATCTGGGAGCCAATCAACAATATCATTTATAAATATTTTGAATAACGTGGGGCTCAGTGTATTTCCCTGTAGTACTCCTCTTCGAACATAGATTGAAGGGGAGAATCCATTTTCATTACGGGTGCAGACTTTTGTGTCTGTATACAAACTTTTTATTAAATTGAAGCACCTGCCTCGTATACCGATTTTTTAAAAAGTTTTGTGAACATACCTGCATGTGAAATGCTATCAAACGCTTTTTTGAAATCCACGAAACATGCGTATAATCTGTCCGTTCTATTTTTCATGGTGTAATCAACAATTTTTTTCAAAACAAAAATATGGTCTGTAGTTCTAAAACCTTTTCTAAATCCAGCTTGTTCTTTTGCAAGTAAATTGTTTGATTCTAAATAATCATTTAATCTGCTATTGAGGATTAGACAAAGTAGACTGCTTAAAGAACAATTGATAGTTATTCCTCTGTAGTTATTTGGGTTTGATTTATCTCCCTCTTTATGAATTGGGATAGATATCCCATTTTCCACAAATCCGGATAACATCCAGTTTTTAGAATGTAATTAAGTACTGTTTTAATTGTAGGAAGTAAGTCCGGTAAAACAGCTTTAATTATCTCATTTCTGATACCGTCTATGCCCGGTGATTTGTTGTTCTTCAATTTTTGGCACGCTTTTATTACTTCTGTGTCAGATATATCATTATCTAAACAAGTGTTATTACAATCCACATTGTTAAAACCGTTTTTCATCCCATTATCACTGGTATTTTGGTTTTCATCATCCATACCAACTTTGTTTCCAATAAGTTCATGTAAGTGGGTAATCCATCTTTTAACTGACAGGGATTGTGTGTTTTGATGCGTTTCCATTGTTTTTAGCTGTTTCAATTTTTTTCACGATGTATTTGGATCATAGGTCAGATCTTTGTTTAGCGAGTCAACTAGTTTTGATTTATACATTCTCCTTTTTTTTCTTAATGATTTTATTATAAAGTTTTCTCTTGTAAAAGTATTTCTGATGTAGATTTTTGTTAAATGCGTTTAAAGCATTTAGAATTGATTTCAATTCTTTGCGTTGTACAACACATTCCTTGTCAAACCATTTTTTATGTCGCCTTATCTTCCTAGACTTTTTAATTCTGCATGTAAGACATTTTTTTGCTGCGTCTTGCAATATTTGTGTGAATTCATCTATGACTGTATTTATCATAGAATTTGTACTGGTACTGTTAGAAAGTTGAGTATTCAAAATATCATTAATATATTTTAATCGTTTTTTCATTTATGGTGATGCTAGGATTATCCTAAGTTTCATTTTGGAATTTTCATCCCAGGAAAAAGCAATATCCTGAAAGGGGTTGTTGACATGACTAATTCCTTCTATAGAAACCTGTAATTTATTTCGTAACACATGGCCAGTTTCTTTGTGGATAGGATGATTGATCTTCAATGACAAGGGGCAGTGATCTGAAT
>NC_134909.1:9256409-9281409 GCF_041734735.1 Babylonia areolata | reverse complement strand
GCGCCTGTGGGTAAAGGGTAGGGAATTTCCTGATCTCCCAGGTCAACAACATATGTGCAGATCTGCTAGTGCCTGAACCCCCTTCGTGTGTACACGCAAACAGAAAATCAAATACGCACGTAAAAGATTCTGTGTGTGTGTGTGTGTGTGTGTGTGTGTGTGTGTGTGTGTGTGCGTGTGTGTGTGTGCCGCCATACTGGCCAAAAGAAGGGGGTGTGACTGGGTGAGGTGACGCCACAACTCACTACACTCTTCATTTGATTCCAGTCTTCAAAGAAAGAGGAAAAAAGACCACAAGAGGATAGAGGAGGAGCAGGAGGAGGACGGTAGGATGTTTAACATGATGAAGAAAATGAAGTGCTGCTGCCAAAAAGAAACTCTCTGTACCAAAGTATAGACAATAAAATTTGTGTATTCGTGTATTCGTGAAAGCAATATCAAAATGTTTCTATGTTTGTCCGGTTCACTGCTTAAGATACATGTTACATTTCATGCAAGGGTCGTGCAGCACACACACTCACTCTGTCAGCTAATGGAAAGACAGCGGGAGTTTGTTGCAAAGAACTCGGGGGTGTGGGGTGATAGGGACTCGAAAGTTTGCACAGGACACGTCACCGGGTGAACGTGACTTTTGCTGATATATTGGCGTTGTGAAGGGAATCATCTTGTATGTCTGTTGCTCAGAGTGAGAGGGACAGGGGGTTTGGGTGACAGAGAGAAATAAAACACAGAGAGACACAGACAAACATGGATCGAGAGGCAGAGGTACAAACTTAAATACATAGACAGACTAAGACAGGCAGCCAGAGACACGTATGACCGTATGGAGAGAAAATATAAACAGTAAATATAGACTGAGAGAGAGAAACAGAACGAACGAACGAACGAACGAAGTTTTTTATTGAGGGAAGTGGAATAAGCATACATGTGCTTTTTTTCATCCAGCCCTCAGGGCAAATGGAAAATGAAAATGAATCAAAACATCCACAAAGTAGCAAAGAGATGAAGAAATAAAGACATGACATTCACATTTAAACATCTACATAATAAACATGTACATCTACATAATCATGATACAAACATCATCATATCATGAAGGAAAAAGATCAAACCATGCACCCCCCCAAAAAAAAAACAAAACAAAACAAAAAAACAAACAACAACAACAAAAAAAAACAACCCCAGAAACAAAACAAAAACAAAAAAACACAGCCCCTCCCAAGCCTCCCCCCCCCCCCCACAAAAAAAAAGAAGAAAAAAAAAAGAAAAAAAAAAGAAGAAAAAAAAAAAAGTATTCAGGACACTGATTGTGAGAGAGAGTGAGCGTTGCGCAAGCGAACACGCACTTGGCAAACATTAATACTTATTTCATTATCACACACTGAAAAGCTTGTGCCTTATATGTGTCAAACTTCCTGGTCAGAAAGTTTTATTTATTCTCCCACCAGTTGGTGCATATTGCCGCGACAGACTCTCTGAGCGAGAGGAACACGATATTACCTGTCTTACCACTGCTGTTCACTGTCAGTGTGTGTCTGTCTGTCACAGTGAGGAAGTGGTGGTCTAGTTGCAGTGTACAGCAGTATCATGTGCTGTCTGTGGTTCTCGTGGTCATCCTGTGTTTTCTTCTGCTGTGTGCTGCTGCAGACTACAGGTGGGGATGACTGTCGCTGTGTGATCACGTCTGGTTGTGTGGGGAAAAGAACGTGGATCATAACCAGGGTCTGAGGGCACTGTGCAGGCAGTGTGTGTGTGTGTGTGTGTGTGTGTGTGTGTGTGTGTGTGTGTGTGTGTGTGTGTGTGTGTGTGTGAGACATGATACGTGTTGACAGGTACACGTATTGAGAACTCTCTCTGTGTGTGTGTGTGTGTGTGTGTGTGTGTGTGTGTGTGTGTGTGTGTGTGTGACATGACACGTGTTGACAGGTACACGTATCACGAACTGTGCCTCTGGTTCTGTGGAGGTGGTGGCGGACACTGCAGACTTCTCTCTGACCTGTGTGGAGTACACCGGCACTGTACAGTGGAGATACACAGTATCCACTCAACCAGATGTGTTTAATGTTATCGGCAGCTGTGGGTCCTCCTGTCAGTTGGACAGAGAGGGTTTGTCACGTTCCTTCTCTCTGACCCAGCTCTCTGCCACCTCCAGTCGTCTGGGCTTAAAGAGCACCGTCACTTCAGCCAGTCTTCCTGTTTTCACTTACTTCTGTGCTGACTCCTCCTGCTCAGTCAGCATTGTGGGTAGGTCTGATACTGTGTGTGTGTGTGTGTGTGTGTGTGTGTGTGTGTGTGTGTGTGTGTGTGTGTGTGTATACACACTGTCTGTCTCCCACTGTCTCTCTGTGTGGGTGTGTGTTCAGCTGTCGGAGATGAGTTTTTGTCGGTCTGTTTTTTTCTTCTTTTTCTCTGTCTTTGTGTCTGTCTCTGTGTCTCTCTCTGTCTCAGTGTCTGTCTCTGTCTGTTTCTTGATCTGTCCCTGTCTGTCAATTTCTTTGTCATTTTTCTCATTTAGTTTTGAGAAGTGTAGACCCAATTTAGTGTGAGGACTGGATGAAAAAAGAAGCATGCCAGTGTTTATTTGTTATCCTCAGAAGTAAGGAAGTTTGTCTTGTCTTCTCTGCCTGCCTGTCTCTGCTCTCTCTGTCTCTGCTCTCTATCACTTTGCCTGTGTCCTCTCCCTGTTTTGTCTGTCTCTCTTCCACATATTAACACTTATTCAGTTCTTGGCTATGGACAGTAGTGGGAAACAGACATTGTTGGGAGAGAGATGCTTCCTCTGATTGAGAAGTTGAAAGTTGTATTGATGGATTGGCCTTGAGCCACAATACAAAGGTGGTTTGTGGGAGCTAAGTCAAAATGGGAGGGGACAGGGGAAGTGGGTATCTCTGACTGTGACACTGGATTGGGATTGACCCACAGGCATATTCCTGCCAGTACTGAAGCACATTGTTCCAGAGCATTGTCTTTTTCATTTCCACTTTGCATGAATTTGATCATATCTAAAAAGAACCGGTAATAGTGCTTTGGTTTTCAAACCTTGCTGGAACTTTCCGTCTGCTTTGTCTGGACATGAGAGAAAGATAGGATTAAAAAAGAACATCAGGAGAGCCAGATTAAAACTATAAAAGACACACACACACACACACACACACACACACACACACACACACACACACACACACATATATATATATGTATTTAAAATGACTGCTTCATGTAAATTTTGCTAATGACAGTAGTTGCACTGCTTGCAACAAACCTGTTCCTTTTTGAGTTGTTCTGATAAAGGGGAAATAATTCCTGCATGATTTCTCCAAAGAGCCAGGAAAAAAAAAAAACAACCCTAAGAAATGATTGAGGTGTTCACTTTCCGTAAACGTGTTCTAAGATACTTGACAGTTTGTATTCCTTGACAGCTTGTGTAAGATCTTAAGAAATGAATGATAATACTCCATGATGATAACCAACCAGTGTATAATCCAGCTGCTTGGCTGTTTCTATCCAAGTATTTATGGTGTTTGTTTGTTTGTTTTTTGTTCTTTGTTTGTTTTTGTTTTCTTCTTTATAAATGTCCATTAAGATGCTGTTGTTGTTGTAAAATGTCAACCTACCAAAATGGAATTAAAAAAATGTTTAAAAAAAAAACCAAAAAAAAACACCAACGAACGCTGACATGGAAAAAAAACAAAAACCAAAAAAAACCAAAAAAAAAAAACCCGACCCAACAGAGGGCCATCTGACAGTTTGTGCAGTGTGCGGAGTGAGGCCAGTAGCCAACAAAGCCACTCCCACGGCCAGTCTGCATGGCCAGCTGGCTGTGCACTCACCGGAATATATTGGGGTTAACACTCAAAATCTGGCAGTGTTTCCTGTTTTGTCTTTATTAATTATTTGTACATTTAGGTATATAATGGCGTTGTTTTCTTTTTCTCTCTTCCCCTCCCTTCTCTGTCTCAGTCTCTCTCTGTCCCTGTGCCCTGGGCACATCTGATGTGTACACTGTGTAGGACAGGTGTGTTAGTACATGGTGCCCTGGGCACATCTGGTGTGTACACTGTGTAGGACAGGTGTGTTAGTACATGGTGCCCTGGGCACATCTGATGTGTACACTGTGTAGGACAGGTGTGTTAGTACATGGTGCCCTGGGCACATCTGATGTGTACACTGTGTAGGACAGGTGTGTTAGTACATGGTGCCCTGGGCACATCTGGTGTGTACATTGTGTAGGACAGGTGTGTTAGTACATGGTGCCCTGGGCACATCTGGTGTGTACACACTGTGTAGGACAGGTGTGTAAGTACATGGTGCCCTAGGCACATCTGGTGTGTACACATTGTGTTGGACAGGTGTGTTAGTACATGGTGCCCTGGGCACATCTGATGTGTACACTGTGTAGGACAGGTGTGTTAGTACATGGTGCCCTGGGCACATCTGGTGTGTACACATTGTGTAGGACAGGTGTGTTAGTACATGGTGCCCTGGGCACATCTGATGCACATTTACGCATTGTGTAGAACAGGTGTATGAGTACATGGTGCCCTGGGCACATCTGGTGTGTACACACTGTGTACGACAGGTTTGTTGGTACATGGTGCCCTGGGCACATCTGGTGTGTACACTGTGTAGGACAGGTGTGTTAGTACATGGTGCCCTGGGCACATCTGGTGTGTACACATTGTGTTGGACAGGTGTGAGTACATGGCGCCCTGGGCACATCTGATGTGTACACTGTGTAGGACAGGTGTGTTAGTACATGGTGCCCTGGGCACATCTGGTGTGTACACACTGTGTAGGACAGGTGTGTTAGTACATGGTGCCCTGGGCACATCTGGTGTGTACACATTGTGTTGGACAGGTGTGAGTACATGGTGCCCTGGGCACATCTGGTGTGTACACACTGTGTAGGACAGGTGTGTAAGTACATGGTGCCCTGGGCACATCTGGTGTGTACACATTGTGTTGGACAGGTGTGAGTACATGGTGCCCTGGGCACATCTGGTGTGTACACATTGTGTAGGACAGGTGTGAGTACATGGTGCCCTGGGCACATCTGGTGTGTACACACTGTGTAGGACAGGTGTGTAAGTACATGGTGCCCTAGGCACATCTGGTGTGTACACATTGTGTTGGACAGGTGTGTTAGTACATGGTGCCCTGGGCACATCTGATGTGTACACTGTGTAGGACAGGTGTGTTAGTACATGGTGCCCTGGGCACATCTGGTGTGTACACATTGTGTAGGACAGGTGTGTTAGTACATGGTGCCCTGGGCACATCTGATGCACATTTACGCATTGTGTAGAACAGGTGTATGAGTACATGGTGCCCTGGGCACATCTGGTGTGTACACACTGTGTACGACAGGTTTGTTGGTACATGGTGCCCTGGGCACATCTGGTGTGTACACTGTGTAGGACAGGTGTGTTAGTACATGGTGCCCTGGGCACATCTGGTGTGTACACATTGTGTTGGACAGGTGTGAGTACATGGCGCCCTGGGCACATCTGATGTGTACACTGTGTAGGACAGGTGTGTTAGTACATGGTGCCCTGGGCACATCTGGTGTGTACACACTGGGTAGGACAGGTGTGTTAGTACATGGTGCCCTGGGCACATCTGGTGTGTACACACTGTGTAGGACAGGTGTGAGTACATGGTGCCCTGGGCACATCTGGTGTGTACACACTGTGTAGGACAGGTGTGTTAGTACATGGTGCCCTGGGCACATCTGGTGTGTACACACTGTGTAGGACAGGTGTGTTAGTACATGGTGCCCTGGGCACATCTGGTGCACATGTACACACTGTGTAGGACAGGTGTGTTAGTACATGGTGCCCTGGGCACATCTGGTGTGTACACACTGGGTAGGACAGGTGTGTTAGTACATGGTGCCCTGGGCACATCTGGTGTGTAATTCAGAAACAGAAGTGCTTGTGCAGTAATGGTAAATGTGTGCAGCAACGCCCCACCATTCAGACAAGAGGAAATATATCAGACACACACATGTGGATCGAACAGTTTACACTGTTGTCTGGCTGTTACTCTATACTCCTACAGTGTAGAACAGTTTTCAGTTCGTGAGGACAGAGTGACATGGTTAAATACACACCAAATTGCTTTTCACCTTTCCAAGTAGTTTGCAAACATAACACTTCTGACATGCTCTGAGAATTAAATCACACACACACACACACACACACACACACACACACACACACACACACACACACACACACACACACACACGGTGTATATATATGTATGTATATCTGTTGTTGTTTTTCCAGGAAGAAAGCAATGTCTTTCAGTCTGAATTAATTTGTGCCTCTTAGACGTACTGCTCTAGCATTTCCTAAAATTAACACATATTAACATATGTGTTTATCATACAGATAAAACTACATTAAAAAAAATCTGGATCCGGGTCCCACAATGCCATGTTTTAAGTCAGTCTGTAAGCATAGGTACCACCACTCAAGGTTTTGTGGGGAAGGATTTTGGGATGTGGGGAAAGGGGGTGAGGGGAGGAAAAAAAAAGGTCATCTGTCCAGCCTGATTCAAACCACAGACCTTATATCTTGATTGTCACTTCTGAGGTGGTTGTGTGGTCCTCATGGCCACAGCTGAAAAAAAAAATCATTGGCCCTGGACTAGCTAATTACCATTGATTGATATTTGTTGTATTTTTAATTAAATGATCCAGCTTTTAGGTAATTAGCATCAGACCTGTTTAGTTTCCATGGTGACTGGTAAACAATCCATCAGACTGCACACACTGACAGCAGGACTCTTGTTGTCTTTGTTCTGTAGAGGTCTGTTTGGCCATGGTCACTGGATTCTATTGAAGTCAGTCCCGTTCATTTTTTGGGGGGCTGTGGTATTTCATTGGTGTACTTTGAATATGACATGAGTGTGTGTGTGTGTGTGTGTGTGTGTGTGTGTGTGTGTGTGTGTGTGTGTGTGTGTGTGTGTGTGTGTGTGTGTGTGTGTGTGTGTGTGTGTGTGTGTGTGTTACAGTTCACGCTGAGTTATCCACACCCACCCTCACAGTGACCACACCGGCCACAGGCTCTGGGTGGACAGTGAGGGGCAATGTGAACATTACAAGGATCTTCTCGTCAGCTGGACAGTACTCGTGTGTGTGGGAAGAGAAACGTCCAGGTGTAAGTTCTTGTGACAGTAGTCTGTACGTCATGTGGACAGTGCGTGTGGCAGATAAGCCAAGGGGCAAACTGTAACGTGAATTCAAACATTCACACTCTGGAACTGTCAGGAAAAAACGAAGAAAAAAATTAAAGAAGAAAAAGAAAAGGTGATGATGATCAGTGGCATTACAAAATAACCCCTGCGTAAGATAAGATAAGATAAGATAAGATCAGATAAGATAAGATAAGAATAACTTTATTATCTCCAACTGGAGAAATTTGGTCAGGTGCATTATCACAACATAGACAAGTAAACAACATGGGGACCATAACTGTAAAAGCCAACAACAGCCCCTACAAATATTACGAAGATACAAATGTAAAAAATATCACATACATCGTTTCATACATACATCCACACACTGCAGGTAATAACTAGTATTCTTAATGTAAAAGCAGAAAGAACCAAGAAACACCATTTGAATATAATTGTAAACATAGCCTACTATACTGCACATTGATTATAATAGACAGATAAGATAAGAATAAAGATGAATTGCGGAAAACCACAACCAGATAATCAGCACACACCCGCACCGCAACCCCCCCCCCGCCCCCCATCCACACCCACCCCACACACGCGGATAACTTGATTAAACAAGAGTAATAAACATATGTTCTGAAATAAAAGCATTTCACATATTCGCTTTTTAAAAACATTGCAATTAATTATTACATCGTAATTATTAAACAGAAATATATTTAGATTCATGCCTTCATGGTATGAACCCAGAGGACCAGGATTCAGTGTCACCATTTAAGATTTAAAAATGTTGAGTTTGGTCAATAATTTTTTGTCTGTTTTTGACAAAGTGTAATAGTGGGAAGTGGAGGGAATGTCATATGTGTGTTGAATATATCAAATTATCACTGACATCTGCTGACTCTGGGGTGTCTGCCACCTTAATGATGACCACAGCAGGTTGAAATACTGACAGACACTGATTTGACCTCATCAGTGAAACAGGTGTTGGCTGTAAAAGAAACTACTCACACTGAATCAGTAACAGTAACAAAAACACAAAAAACAAATTGCTATCTAACACACTGTACCTCTATTTGTGAATGTGTGTGTGTGTGTGTGTGTGTGTGTGTGTGTGTGTGTGTGTGTGTGTGTGTGTGTGTGTGTGTGTGTGTTTGTTGGAATGTGAGTATGCATATAATATACATGTGTGTGAATATGCGTGGTGCATGGACACACATTTTTGTGTTGATATCTTTACTGAGAAACTACATGATAAAATCGCATATATCATTTCGTTCAGGAATTATTGCCAACAACAACAAAAAATATTTACCATAACAATACTGTAAGTATATGTTGTAAACTTTATGATGAGATACCAATTGGTTTTTTTAAAATTTTTTTATTAGTGTTTATAGTAAATTTATGAACAAAACACAAATGAAATGGTATCAAACTGGGCTGACATGTCTCAGTGTTGTTTATTTCAGAGCGGGTCGTACACACAGATCGTCAACAAAGCCCCCACCATTGATCCCCCTGCCAGCAGTACTTCTGTCAGGACTGGTCGCTGTGATTTCCCTGACAGAACATTGTCTGCTACTGCTGGTACTTACACCTACAGGGTGACTGTCTCTCCTGGTCAGACCGTGAAGACAGACAGCAGTGTGGTTGTGGGTACGTCTTTAAGCTTTTCACACACACACAGGCATGCACATTTTTTAAGGTGAACAGCTGAAACCATTTCTACCTCAAATCATTTACAAATTATGCAGTTCCATCTGCATTGATCAGCAGTGTTTTCTTTATAGTGCTCTGGTAGATTATCTATCTATGTCTGAAATTATTTGAAATTTAATTCAAAGCCCAATTGGTTCTCTGTGGCATTTATAATCCTGCTTGCAAATGGTCAGGTTTATCATTTCTTTTGCTACTTTTAAAAGATATTAACACACAAACAGGTGTATACACACACTTTGTGTCAGCTGGGCTATTAGAAACATGATTTCACACGCTCACACACACACACACACACACACACACACACACACACACACACACACACACACACACACACACACACACACACACACACACACACAGACCAACATCACAGCATACCAAACCAGACACACATCCATGCATACAGACACTCACAGACACACACACACACACACACACACACACACACACACACACACACACACACACTACAGAACAACATCACAGTATACTAAACCAGACACACATCCATGCATGCAGACTCTCACAGACAGTCACACACACACATACACACACACACACACACACACACACACACACACAGAAGAAAAATCCACAGGGCAGGAGGTCTGTGTGTATGTATATGAGGTGTACTGCATTGTGTGTGTCAGAGACCCCAGCCACACCCAGCATCAGCTGCAGTCCCACTGGCTACGTGTCGGAGGGCGGAGAACTGACATGTACATGTAGCGGTGACGTGGGTCGGCCAGCAGGACGGTTACAGTTCAGGGAACCCACCAATACCTTCACACCCGGCCAGTACGGTGGCAACACTCTACCAGTGACGTTGACAGTCAACGGAGCTGACAATGGTAAAACAGTTCGTTGTGACGTCGACTGGATCACAGACATCACTGGACAAGTCTTCACTATTCAAGTGGCCTGTAAGATTTTTTAAATTTTATTCTATTTCTTTGTGCTGTTTTGATTTATTTATGAATAATGAGTCCCACACATTTTTTTCTATCCAGATTTAAGGAACTGGAAAAGAAATTAGGAATGTCAGTGGCATATGTGCTTGCTGGTGTAGGCTAACCTGTGTGTGGGGGTGCACTATGCATGCACACTGCCACTTTAAATTCAGCTCGAAATGTTTTGATACAGTTTCTGTTCCTGTTTCAAGGAGTGTCAGAGCGTGCAGATCCATATATGCTACACAACATGTGCTGTTTTGAAAAGAAAGAAAAAGAAAAATACAGAGAAGCACATGCCGGACTTTGGCATAAACCCAACTTGCTGATCAGGCATTGGGGGCCTACCCTAGGTCTGTGTTAACATTAACATGAAACGAAGTAAAATTATTTGACAAATTGAACAAACGAATGAATACACAAGAATATAGTTAAATCAAAGATCAGTAGAAGGCAAATGACGAAAAAAAGCCACCTTTCTCCACCCCCAAACACACACACACACACACACACACAAAGACACAGACACTGATGCACACACACACACACACACACACACACACACACAAACACACACACAACATGCACGCATGCATTTCATTGGTTAAAAAAAAAGAGAAAAAGAAGAAAGGCTATCTTTTTCACACTGTGGAAAATTGCTGGAATTGAAAGAATGAGGGACATTTTATAAAAACAGCTGATGACCAGACTAGAAATTGTGGGAATAGTTGGTACTCACCATGCAAAATACTATTGGAATATAACGCATTGTTTAATGCAATACCAGACAAATGGAAACAATGGACACCAGGATGAACGTCAAAATGTGCAAATGGTGAAAGTGAAACAGTGACAGAGCCAGATAATGTATTTCTATGAGGATGGAAACCTTAAGGCACAGTAGCCATTCAGAAAATAATAAGAGTCCAAAAACAAACCTGCAAAGTCCTTTTGTCATAGAAAACGAAAATTCCCTTTGTCTTTGAAAACAAATCTTTGAACTTGATGACAACACATGGTCATTTGCTTGCAAAACACCTAAAGAAACAAGTCTCAGATGATTACACTTGAACATTTTCCGTTAGATATACATATCCAGCTACCATTCCACCTCACAGAATAAGATAAATCGACAATAGCAGATATTTCATATGCAGAGATTCAGTCCACATTTTAGAACATTTCTTTTTCTGTTGTTTCCACGTCAAGAAATTTTGGGAAGAAATTTAGGTGAAGATGACATCATGATCAAAATGTACATAGTAAGAAAACATGTCGGGTATGCCGTTCCTAATTTTCTCAAAAGAACTGGACTTGTTTGGAGTGATTATTGTGTGGATCGCACCTTAAAATGGAACACAGATGATATTTTGACTGGTTGTTTACTCTCAACATGACCAACTGTATTGCTGATCAAACAAATAAATGAGCACGTCAAGATCATAGCAACACAACAGGGCTCCTGGTACACACTTCTGCTGGATGTTCAGAAGAGTCCAGGGATGCCTTTAATGTGTGCCAAGTGAACTTTAGGATGAACCTTCCAACATGATCTTGATGTTGTGGTTGAGCAGTCGAGTAAAACAAAATGTGAGGGGAGTGTTTATTTCCCTCGGAAAAAAAAGGATGATAAGATAAATGAGTAAGAATCACACGTGAGCAGTGAATGCTGTGCCTCTTGTGTTGCTGTTGTTGCTGCTGTTGTTGCTGCTGCTCCACTTCCTCCTCCTCCTCCTCGTGATCCTCCTCATGATCCTCCTCCTCATGATCCTCCTCATGATCCTCCTTATGATCCTCCTCCTCCTCCTCATGATCCTCCTCCTCATGATTCTCCTTATGATCCTCCTCCTCCTCCTCATGATCATCCTCACGATCCTCCTCCTCCTCCTCATGATCCTCCTCCTCATGATCCTCCTCCTTCTCCTCATGATCCTCCTCCTCCTCCTCATGATCCTCCTCCTCCTCATGATCCTCCTCCTCCTCCTCATGATCCTCCTCCTCATGATCCTCCTCCTTCTCCTCATGATCCTCCTCCTCCTCATGATCCTCCTCACGATCCTCCTCCTCCTGATCCTCCTCCACCTCATGATCCTCCTCCTCCTCCTTATGATCCTCCTCCTCCTCATGATCCTCCTCATGATCCTTCTCCTCATGATCCTCCTCATGATCCTTCTCCTCATGATCCTCCTCTTGATCCACCTCCTCCTCATGATCCTCCTCCTCTTCTTCTTCCTCCCCCCCCACCTTCTGTCTCCCATGATGTCATATGGACACACAGCACAGTGTGTGTATGTGTACAGTGCAGTGCCCCGTGTAACGGTGGTGTGTTTCAGTCCCAGTGAGGTCAGTCCAGCTGACACTCAACACACAGACCATGCTGCTGGAGGTAGCAGAGAGCCAGTCCACTGACGTCATCTTTGAGTGCACTGCTGACTTTGCCAGACCTTCTCCTCACTTGGTCTTGGTACGTGCTGAACTCAGCTTTCCTAGGAGAAAGACCTGTTAGACAGACCCATGGAAACTGTGTAGATCAGCAATGGAAGTGTTTGATTCCACAGGTGGGATGGAAATAGGTGCACACAACTGAGGCTGTTTAACGTTGCAACTGAACGTAATAATGCTGGTTACACACACACACACACACACACACACACACACACACACACACACACACAGAGAGAGAGAGAGAGAGAGAGAGAGAGAGAGAGAGAGAGAGAGAGAGAAACTTGAAACTGTTTATTGTCATTGTCTACAAAAAGGTCTTTTGACGAGGTTTGGGGGTTAACATTTGTTTCAATGCCAACTGATCATATATCCCATAATGATCAAATAAATTATCAACACTGAAGATAAATAAAGATTAGCAGCACTCTTACAACACAATAATTATGAAAGAAATGAAACAAACAATCAAACAAGAAACAATAAAACATACGTGTTTTGACCATCCATTCGCACGTGATTTCTTGTAGTTTGTACTTTCCTTTAAGAACAATTCAGCATCAACATCAACCATAGTTAACTACCTTCAAATTCATTGTTTTAATTATTGAGAGAGAGAGAGAGAGAGAGAGAGAGAGAGAGAGAGAGAGAGAGAGAGAGAGAGAGAGAAAACAAAACTTATGTATGATCTTATTCATTCAGGTGCGTTTGAAATGAAAAGGAAACCAAATTCAGTGTGGTGATTCAGAGTTTGGCAGGGACGTCTCTTGTTAAAAACGTGTATCTCAAAACTAGTATGAGCATTGATGATAATTTTGAAACTTGCAACCCACTCCTACTCCAACCCCCCCCCCCCCAATCCTACACCCCACCCCCTTCAATCTTCAGTGTGTCTGTTTTTTGTGTTGTTTTGTTTTGCTTTTGTTTTCCAGTTTACAGAGTTAATTAATCAGATATTCAAGTATGAAAGATGAATAATGTTCATCACACACACACACACACACACACACACACACACACACACACACACACACACACACACACACACACACACACACATGCACACACACACACACACACACACACACGAAAAAGAAAACATGCAAGAGAGAGAGACAGACAGAGACAGAGACAGAGAGAGAGAGACATTTGTTTTCCTTTGACAGTCTGACGATCAAGGGAGAGAAGTGGCCAGGTTAACGGGCGGGAGCACTGACGTCACAGGACAGCAGTCAGTGCTGACACACACTATGAGAAACGTGCGGTGTGAGAACAGTGCCGTTTACACCTGTACAGCTGATAACGGTGTGGGCAGACCTGTTTACTCCACTGCTACACTCAGAGTTCTGTGTGAGTAGGAATGCTCTCTTCCTTGGTTCTGTGTGTCTGATGACAGATTGCTGTGCAAGTAGGGGTATTTCATCTCTGTGTGTCTGAAGACAGACTACTGTGCAAGTAGGGGTATTTCATCTCTGTGTGTCTGACAACAGACTGCTGTGCAAGTAGGGGTATTTCATCTCTGTGTGTCTGACAGTAGACTGCTGTACAAATAGGGGTATTTCATCTCTGTGTGTCTGACGACAGACTGCTGTGCAAGTAGGGGTATTTCATCTCTGTGTGTCTGACAACAGACTGCTGTGCAAATAGGGGTATTTCATCTCTGTGTGTCTGACAACAGACTGCTGTGCAAGTAGGGGTATTTCATCTCTGTGTGTCTGACAACAGACTGCTGTGCAAGTAGGGGTATTTCATCTCTGTGTGTCTGACAACAGACGGCTGTGCAAATAGGGGTATTTCATCTCTGTGTGTCTGACAACAGACTGCTGTGCAAGTAGGGGTATTTCATCTCTGTGTGTCTGACGACAGACTACTGTGCAAGTAGGGGCATTTCATCTCTGTGTGTCTGACAACAGACTGCTGTGCAAGTAGGGGTATTTCATCTCTGTGTGTCTGAAGACAGACTGCTGTGCAAGTAGGGGCATTTCATCTCTGTGTGTCTGACAACAGACTGCTGTACAAGTAGGGGTATTTCATCTCTGTGTGTCTGACAACAGACTGCTGTGCAAATAGGGGTATTTCATCTCTGTGTGTCTGACTACAGACTGTTGTGCAAGTAGGGGTATTTCATCTCTGTGTGTCTGACTACAGACTGCTGTGCAAGTAGGGGTATTTCATCTCTGTGTGTCTGAAGACAGACTGCTGTGCAAGTAGGGGTATTTCATCTCTGTGTGTCTGAAGACAGACTGCTGTGCAAGTAGGGGTATTTCATCTCTGTGTGTCTGAAGACAGACTACTGTGCAAGTAGGGGTATTTCATCTCTGTGTGTCTGACAACAGACTGCTGTGCAAGTGGGGGTATTTCATCTCTGTGTGTCTGACAACAGACTACTGTGCAAGTAGAGGTATTTCATCTCTGTGTGTCTGACAACAGACTACTGTGCAAGTAGGGGTATTTCATCTCTGTGTGTCTGACAACAGACTACTGTGCAAGTAGAGGTATTTCATCTCTGTGTGTCTGACAACAGACTACTGTGCAAGTAGGGGTATTTCATCTCTGTGTGTCTGACAACAGACTGCTGTGCAAGTAGGGGTATTTCATCTCTGTGTGTCTGACGACAGACTACTGTGCAAGTAGGGGTATTTCATCTCTGTGTGTCTGACAACAGACTGCTGTGCAAGTAGGGGTATTTCATCTCTGTGTGTCTGACAACAGACTGCTGTGCAAGTAGGGGTATTTCATCTCTGTGTGTCTGACGACAGATTGCTGTGCAAGTAGGGGTATTTCATCTCTGTGTGTCTGACGACAGATTGCTGTGCAAGTAGGGGTATTTCATATCTGTGTGTCTGAAGACAGACTGCTGTGCAAGTAGGGGTATTTCATATCTGTGTGTCTGACAACAGACTGCTGTGCAAGTAGGGGTATTTCATCTCTGTGTGTCTGACAACAGACTGCTGTGCAAGTAGGGGTATTTCATCTCTGTGTGTCTGACAACAGATTGCTGTGCAAGTAGGGGTATTTCATCTCTGTGTGTCTGACAACAGACTACTGTGCAAGTAGGGGTATTTCATCTCTGTGTGTCTGACAACAGACTACTGTGCAAGTAGGGGTATTTCATCTCTGTGTGTCTGACAACAGACTACTGTGCAAGTAGGGGTATTTCATCTCTGTGTGTCTGACAACAGACTGCTGTGCAAGTAGGGGTATTTCATATCTGTGTGTCTGAAGACAGACTACTGTGCAAGTAGGGGTATTTCATCTCTGTGTGTCTGACAACAGACTGCTGTGCAAGTAGGGGCATTTCATCTCTGTGTGTCTGACAACAGACTGCTGTGCAAGTAGGGGTATTTCATCTCTCTGTGTCTGACAACAGACTGCTGTGCAAGTAAGGGTATTTCATCTCTGTGTGTCTGACAACAGACTGCTGTGCAAGTAGGGGTATTTCATCTCTGTGTGTCTGACAACAGACTGCTGTGCAAGTAGGGGTATTTCATCTCTGTGTGTCTGACTACAGACTGCTGTGCAAGTAGGGGTATTTCATCTCTGTGTGTCTGACGACAGACTGCTGTGCAAGTAGGGGTATTTCATCTTCCTGCAATCTTCACGTGTCGTGTTGGCTGTCATACGGAGAGACGCCATGAGTGGCTTTAAACTAGGGAGATACTTCAAATTTCATGGAGCAGGTACTGCCTGCCTTGAGCTGTAAGCCTCCAGACAATGAAATGCTGCCTCAATACGCAAAGTCATCAGCTGTTTGCAAAGAAAAAAGAAATATGTCTTTTATGAAAATACCATGCAGCATCAAACTCTGTCAAATTTTGGCAAATCCTGGTATTGTATCTTTCAGTTTCATACCTCCGTGAAAGTTTGATTTAAAAACATTCAGAAGTGTGTGTGTGTGTATCATTATACCTGCAGCTTTGAACATACTGCTTAGCAGAACATGTTTGTCCTTGTAATGGGACACAGCAGCATCTGCAAGAAGGGAGGTTATTAAACGAAGACTCTGACTGAAGACCATGGCTGGACTGTAATGCTTTTCAGGAATTGGGACTGTCACCATGAGGTAGTTCTATGAATAATGATTCTGTCTTCACACACACACACACACACACACACACACACACACACACACACACACACACACACACACACACACACACATCTATCATCCATATATCTATCTATCTATCTATCTATCTGTATATTATATGGCAACCAGGTGGACTCCGAATCCCAAGTGACAGTTTTTACTTCCAAGAAGACGGAGTTCCAGTGCTGGACAACAGCAAAGGACAAGGAGAACTTCACTTCCAGATCCTGACCACAGCCACTCCTCACACTGCCAGCTTCCTCTACCTGGGGTCTGACGACACAGGCCCGGGGAGTCAACCCACACCTGGACTCCTCAGGTGAGAAGGATAAAACTGGTGCTGTTCTTTGCTAGGGGGGTTGATAGGATTGAGGGTCTTCAACTTACTTTTCTTTTCCTAGCAATTTCCAGCTTAATCCACACGTAAAAAAAAATGATTCACACACACACACACACACACACACACACACACACACACACACACACACACACACACACACACACACACACACACACAGAGTCAGTGCATGTATTTCCAAGTTGTCTGTGTTTCATTGTGTCTCTGTCACCAGTGTATCCCTGCTTTTGGGTTCCAGTGTTTCTTTTTGTCTGTCGGGCTGGTTTGAGCGTGCAATATGTGTCTTTCTGATTATCTTTGTGTCTGGATGTCTGTGTTTTTGATTGTCTCTATGTTTGGATGTTTGCATTTCTGATTATCTTTTTGTTTGAATGTATTTGTTTCTGATCATTTTTGTGTTGGGGTGCCTGTGTTTCATATCATTGTTGTGTCTGGATTTTTCGTTTCTGGTCGTCTTTTTGTTTGGATGTCTGTTTATCTGATTCATCTTCACCCTCATTGAAATCAGCGGCAGCAGGAATGTAGCAGCAGTGGTAGTAGTAGCACTAGCAGTAGCATTCACGGTGGGGGTAGCGATGGCAGGAGCAGGAGTAATAGTTTATCAGTTGGTTTACTTGAATTCACACGCAACTTATGATCGTTATCATGACAGTGTCACCTGTAGCCAACCAAGCGTGGCATACAAATCCAGTTGTCTTCTCAGAGCGTCCAACGTGACAAAGGACTGGACTGGTCTATACAACGTCACCATGGAAACAGAGAACCAGGCTGTCTTCTTCATCTTCCGACTTCAGATGCAAAGTGAGAGAGAGAGAGGGGGGGGGGGGGGGGGGAGAAAGAGAGAGAGAGAGAGAGAGAGAGAGAGAGAGAGAGAGAGAGAGATAATGCATCATTTTTATCTTCACTCACAGAAGAGTACTCTAACTCCCCCTTCCTCCATATCATGAAGCAAACGATTAACTGACTGTGGCATGGTGAACAACTTTCTTGCTGCAGTATCGTTCAGTTTATTGACTTGTTGATTAAATAAGAATAAACGTGATGCTACTATGTGACATCTCAGTTACAAATCCTCAGTGTAATCTTCTTTTTCTTCTTCGTTCGTGGGCTGCACCTTCCACGTTCAATCGCATGTACACGAGTGGGCTTTTACGTGTATGACCGTTTTTACCCCGCCATGTAGGCAGCCATACTCCATTTTCGGGGGTCTCAGTGTAATGAAGCAGACTGATTGAATAAAATGGATTCTAGTATGTGATTATCTCAGTGAAAAAGCATAGGTATAAAGAAGCAATGATATAACGCATGTATTGTTCTCTGATAAACACTGTGGATGATGAATTGGTCTGAAGTGTCTCTGACTGTAGTCTGAAAGGTACACCATTGTCATGTGTGTCTGTTACTGACCAGCAGATCAAGATGGGTTGAATATTTATTTGTCGTCTTTCTGTGTTTTGTGTTCTTTTGAAATTCACTCTTCGTCGTGTTTCATTTTATTCTGTTGTGTCCCTCTTGATCAACTTCGATATTTTTTTTTTTTTTTTTTTTCGATTTATAATGCAGTGATTTATTCATGTACAGGTACACACAGCGGAGGCCAGACATCTACAAGTAACGAAGTCCCGCTGATCGTGGTGGTGGCCATACTGTCAGTCATTGTGGTCGTTCTTCTTGTGTTGAATATCTACCAGTACGTGAAGAGACGGAGAGGGCTGCCGACAACAGGTGTGGTATTATACTCCCAAGCATAGACATGCACAGACAGACACAGACACACACACACACACAGACAGACAGACAGACACACACACACGCACACACAGATTGGTTTGGTTGGAGTAGGGTATGGAGGGTTAAGACAAACGGAAATTTTACCACAGAGAGAGAGAGAGAGAGAGAGAGAGAGAGAAAGAGAGAGAGAGAGAGAGAGAGAGAGAGAGAGAGAGAGAGAGAGAGAGAGAGAGAGAGAGTACAATGAGTGTAGGTGTTTTTTTGTTTTTTTTTTTTTTATATGTGTGGGCCTTTGTCTTCTTTTGTTAATGGTTTTGTCTCAATCTTCTCATGTTTTCAGCAGAGCAGCCAACAACCCACAAGTCAGTGGATGAGAGGTATGTACATCTCTGTGTATCACTTCCAATTCGCAACATTGAGTATGTAATTGAAAACGATTAGATCAGTAATTAAATAAATAGACAATGTTAACATGATACTTATTCCGAGGACATCACAGTTTTACACTTAATACACCAAACTATAATTATCACTATTTTTCATCTGCAGTACACGACCAAAAAAATCTTTAGCCAGTCAAACGATTGCTTGGTTTTCTGGTCGTATGTTTGGATTTGCATATCTGCATGTATCAGTGCGTGTGCACTTGGATACACGTACGTGTGGGTGTGGGTGGTTGAGGGGGAGTGTGGTGTATGTCTGTGTCACTCCCTTTGAGCAATATGAACACCTGATGAAGTCAAAACACCATAGTTTATGTTGTACTGTGTCACTGAAGTCTGATAGGAAAATAAAAACAACTGTGTTTCTACAGTCTGAGAGAATAATAAAAACATCATAGCCACTGTTGTACAGGATATTACAAACACCACAGCCAGTGCTGTGAATTGACAGGGTATTACAAACATCATAGTCACTGTTGTGGTCTGACAGGACATTACAAACACCATAGTCACTGTTGTGGTCTGACAGGACATTACAAACACTATAGTGTGTGTTGTGGTCTTACATGATATTACAAACACCATAGTCACTGTTGTGGTCTGACAGGATATTACAAACACCATAGTCACTGTTGTGGTCTGACAGGATATTACAAACACCATAGTCACTGTTGTGGTCTGACAGGACATTACAAACACCATAGTCACTGTTGTGGTCTGTCAGGACATTACAAACACCACAGCCAGTGCTGTGAATTGACAGGACATTACAAACACCATAGTCACTGTTGTTCTTTGACAGGACATTACAAACACCATAGTCACTGTTGTGGTTTGACAGGACATTACAAACACCATAGTCACTGTTGTGGTCTGACAGGACATCACAAACACCATAGTGACTGTTGTGGTCTGACAGGACATTACAAACACCATAGTGACTGTTGTGGTCTGACAGGATATTACAAACACCATAGTCACTGTTGTGGTCTGACAGGACATTACAAACACCATAGTGACTGTTGTGGTCTGTCAGGATATCACAAACACCATAGTCAATGTTGTGGTCTGACAGGACATTACAAACACCATAGTGACTGTTGTGGTCTGTCAGGATATCACAAACACCATAGTCAATGTTGTGGTCTGACAGGACATTACAAACACCATAGTCACTGTTGTCCTTTGACAGGACATCACAAACACCATAGTCACTGTTGTGGTCTGACAGGACATTACAAACACCATAGTCACTGCTGTGGTCTGACAGGACATTACAAACACCATAGTCACTGTTGTGGTCTGACAGGACATTACAAACACCATAGTCACTGTTGTGGTCTGACAGGACATTACAAACACCATAGTCACTGTTGTGGTCAAACAGGACATAACAAACACCATAGTGACTGTTGTGGTCTGACAGGACATCACAAACACCATAGTGACTGTTGTGGTCTGACAGGACATCACAAACACCATAGTCACTGCTGTGGTCTGACAGGACATCACAAACACCTCATGTATTTTCAGGGCTGCCAGAACGGAGACCCCCTTGGCAATGTCACCCATTGCTAGTGGTGTGGCCACAGATGGTAAGCTTTACCAAGGTCACATTTGATTAAATCTATTAACGTCTTTCATGATGAAGGGGTAGAAGCGTTGAAAAATAGCCTTGGTTTAATTTTTAACGTAAAAAGTCTTATTTTCACTTGGTGTTGGGAGTGCAGGGGTTAGGGAGTGAGTTTAGAAATGTCTCATTGTTGCATTTACTGGCCGTTTTGTCACTCCCGTGGAGTGCTCCTTGGGCCTGCTACTTGCACCTGGCTGCTGACTGGAGAGAAACATTCTCAATTTGGCAAAGAGAAACTCCCCGTAGAACGGAAAGAACCTTTCTTTTGTAAGAGTATTCCTTAAAACAAACAACAACTAATCTCAGCAGAAAACTGTTGCGAAAATCATGTTTGAATAAAAATGGTTGTCTGAACACTGTCTTTGAAACTATAAGAGGAAAATTACTGGACACGGTCAATGGAGGCCAATAACAAGGGATGATAATCCACAGGGGACTAAAGTGAACTTTTGACAGTATGTTCCGAGATGAAAAACTAGACACTGCATCACAAGCCTGAATGATGCATAATGATATGCTGTTATCGAGTGAATGGTTAATCCAAGCCATGGTGTCTTCGTTTTCCATGAAAAAGCATCATAAATCAGTCTTGGTTTAACCTTTAACTTTAAAAACTACATGAGCTTGGAACAAGATGTCATGGATGTTCATGTTAGCATTATTATTAAATAAAGAGAGTTTAAGGGAATGTTAAGACTATCATTTTATTAAAAGAATTTTTTTCAGGAAATCGTGTATCATCCAGTGAGGAATTTAGACTTTTGGGGTGGTGTCGAGTTTTTAACTTGGGATTTACTGCCAAGAGATTTTTTCTTTAGTTCCCTGTGGATTACCATTCCTTCTTACTTGCCCCCTGGGCTGTGTCTGATAGTTTCCACTTGCACATTTCAAGGAAGTGTTTTGACTGTTGTTTCATTAAATAACATGGTTGTTTTCGCCACATTTTCCTGCTCTTTTTATTTATTTATTATTTTTTTTAATCCTCGTTCCAAAACGTCAGCCCACAATACCAATCACTGATCCAAAGCATTCACTCTTATGAAGAAAACCCTGAAAAAAAAGTGTGTATGTGTCGGTTGACAAAGTGTGTAAAGTAACGACACCTACCCAGGCTTCACAGTCAGTGTGTCAGCAAGGTGAATGACTGCTGTTGCAGACACAGGGCCGTACGAAGAAGTGAGGTCTGAGATCAGAGCTGTGTCTGAAGCTCCACACACATCACACACCTCAGGTAATGCTCCTCCTGTTCTTGGCTGAACGAATGAAGGGATTAATGAATAATCACAACTCCATCGATTGACTGATCAATTAAACAAATGACGTTTCTTTTTCTTTGCCTTCATAGTTATGTCTTTTTTTCTTCTTTTTTTCTTCTTCTCCTTTATACATTCATTTATATGCTTGTTGGTTACATGGATGCACACCTTCAAAATATTTAAACAAATTATTATGTGCCAATTGTGCAAAAAGATTTGATTTTTGTTGTTACTTTACATTATTTTCATGTTTGATACAACAAATATTATTTTCTGGATAGCAAATTTGTATATGTTATTTTTCTCATCGTATTCTCGATCAACACTCTGGTGTTATCTGTTTGTCCCTCTTTACTGCAGGCTTCAGCAAACATATCCACAAGTCTTTGTTGTGTGTACTGGGCTGTGGGTTAGTTCTGTTCTTAATGTATACGTTGGTACTTTAGTTTCGTTTATCATTGCTTTTGATTAATCCCAAATCTTTTACATATCTTTGTGGTCGTAAATTTCAGAAGTGCAAAGCGTTGACCACTTCGCTGTTTGGCTTTTTGCACGATTCTGTTACATTCTTTTCATGGTGTCGTTCTGGGGCTGTATTCAGAGACCATCCTGCCTGTGATTAAATGTGTGCCTGGGGGTAATCTGCCTGAGGCAAGGCAAACTGCCTGAGGGTTAGCAATATCCGGTATTCAGGAACACAAAAACCAACCTGCAGTTCTACAAACCTGGAGACAATTTACCCTTACTATCCACCAAGGGTGACAACCCACGAAGCAGAGGTAAACATGGCGAATCCTTTTGTTGCGGTGGTTATTTCAAAGGAAAACAGGCGTTTTGCAGAGAGACCATGTCTTGAATCCAGCCTCTGATAGTTTGATTTTATCCTTTGTTCACTTGGCAGTCAAAAATGACATATTGAGACTGGTAGACGTATGTAGCTGTGAAGTGAGTGCACTTGCAAACAATAGATTTGGAATGCCCGAAGTTTGCAGATCATCAAAATTCGTTCATTCCAGAGAAATATGTCAATCCGAACTCCGTTATTTTGGTTCATTTTTGCAATTAGCTGTCAAGCAGGGAGGACAGATGTGTCAGAATGTGAAAGTGGCCCCTTGATTTGACAAGATGCTGACTCTAATTAATGTTTTGCTACTAAAGCTTTTTTTTCTTTTCTTTAATTGTCACACTGTGGCGCAGTGCGAAGTAAAAGAGCATGCGCAGAAGGGAATCCCCGGGATGTTTATTTATAGACCACGGGTTAGCTGCATGAGTGCACTTTGTGTGTCATGAATACGAAGACAACCTGGCCTTCAAGGCAAACTGTAACCGCGGGTCTCTGCCCTGTCAAGGGTAACTTGTCTTCAGGCAAAATGATTTTTGTCTTGATTACGGCCCCTGTATGTCCTCCTCCCCACTTTCCCAGGATGGTGATTCCCGTCAGCAGTATCCCCTGAGGTGAGTGTTGGACGTTCAACATGACTGTAACACGTGGTGTGAGCTGTTCACTGTGTGTGTTGTTCAACATGACTGTAACACGTGGTGTGAGCTGTTCACTGTGTGTTGTTCAACATGACTGTAACACGTGGTGTGAGCTGTTCACTGTGTGTTGTTCAACATGACTGTAACACGTGGTGTGAGCTGTTCACTGTGTGTTGTTCAACATGACTGTAACACGTGGTGTGAGCTGTTCACTGTGTGTGTTGTTCCAGACACAGGGCCGTATGAAGAGCTGAAGCCGATTGACATAGGACTGAAGTCTGTGTACAGTGCCATGTCTCCACCTCCACACACCTCGGGTAATTCTCCTGTGTGTGTGTGTGTGTGTGTGTGTGTGTGTGTGTGTGTGTGTGTGTGTGTGTGTGTGTTTGTACATGCATACATGTGTGTGTGTGTGTGTGTGTGTGTGTGTGTGTGTGTTCCAGTATGTGTCTGTGTCTGTGCACACGTGAGTGCATGTGCGTGAGTGTGTTTATCATTGTGAATAATTAATGTTTTGTACAGGCAAGTGTTCCAACACGTTTTCCGATGTCCATGGATATACATGTTGTTTTCACTGTCTCTGTGTGTTTGTTTTTGTCTGTCTTCCCTTCCTCCTACTCTGTCTCTCTGTCTCTGTCTGTCTGTCTGTCTCTCTCTGTCTCTCTGTACTCGTCCATCATTCCTCTCTTTCCCTTTGTTTTACCACTCTGTATCGATCAACCTCCCTTCTGTCTCTCTATCTGCCCTGTCTCTCTCTTTTATGTTTCCCTCACCTCTCTCTGTCTCTCCCTCTGTCCATCTTTGTCTGCCTCTCTCACACTGTTTCTCTGACCCAGTCTGTCTCTCTCTGTGTCTTCCTATGTAGACACGCACACACACACTTTGTCTCTCTTTATCTCTGTCTCTGTCTCTCTGTCTGACTGTCTGACAGTCTCTCTCTCTCTCTCTCTCTCTCTCTCTCTCTCTCTCTCTCTCTCTCTCTCTCTCTGTCTGTCTCTGTCTCTGTGTAACTCTCTTAGTATTTTCATTTTGTTTTCCAGGAACGGACGGTGGTTATGAAAATTCCGGTTAGCTGCTGCAGCATCACAGAGGTGATTGCCTAACTTGGAATGAGGCGTTTCTTCTTCTTCTTCTCTTACGTGTGTGTTTTACACATGATGTGAGTCTGTGTAACTACACGTTTCGGCTGTCTCTGTATCCGTCCGTGTGTGTGTGTGTGTGTGTGTGTGTGTGTGTGTGTGTGTGTGGTTAACTTGAACACATTTATTTTATTTTGGAAATACTTTGTCAGTGCCAAATTTGGATTGAACACACTGGAAAAAATGTTTCTACTCATACCAATGATATGTTTAAATCTTCCGGATTAAGCTGCATTTCTGGATCTTGAATGTCTTTTCTGTTTTGTCTCTGGATGTACAAGATTTGATTGGGTCATTTCTGGTTCAATGCTGGTACGTTTGTTTCGGGTTTAAAGACGGCGTGATGTTTTATTTCTTGTCGACAGTTTCAAGAAAAGAATCATGACAGAACACACACACTGACACTAACTACACAATCAACGTGTCTTCTGCAAATGGATATTTTCACAAGGGTATGAAATCAGCCACAATAGACTTACTGCCAGTTTCAGTCAAAGGCAGTCATTTTGCCTGAAAACACTCTTGTCACTGTCGGAATTGTGCATTCGATTGATAATTTGCGA
>NC_134909.1:9208909-9248909 GCF_041734735.1 Babylonia areolata | reverse complement strand
AAAGCCACTCCCACGGCCAGTCTGCATGGCCAGCTGGCTGTGCACTCACCGGAATATATTGGGGTTAACACTCAAAATCTTGCAGTGTTTCCTGTTTTGTCTTGATTAATTATTTGTACATTTAGGTATATAATGGCGTTGTTTTCTTTTTCTCTCTTCCCCTCCCTTCTCTGTCTCAGTCTCTCTCTGTCCCTGTGCCCTGGGCACATCTGATGTGTACACTGTGTAGGACAGGTGTGTTAGTACATGGTGCCCTGGGCACATCTGATGTGTACACTGTGTAGGACAGGTGTGTTAGTACATGGTGCCCTGGGCACATCTGATGCACATGTACGCATTGTGTAGAACAGGTGTAGGAGTACATGGTGCCCTGGGCACATCTATTGTACACACTGTGTAATAATGATATTAATAATAGTAATTCATAACTTTTCTATGGGGCGTTATCCAGTACTAATGCTGCTCAAAGCGCCTCACATCGTCAAGCCAGATAAGAACATAACATAAAACATTACAACAGCTCAATCCAATGCATTCACAGAATAAAAAAACAATCGAGGCAAGGCCTTCAAGACTCACTTGTGATAAATTACATCCCCTAGTATTCATTACAGAGTAATTTCCCTTTTTTACTCTCTGCACCAAAACGTTTGGAAAATAAATAAAAATTCCATGCTTTGCAAAAGAAGTTCCTGTTTGAACAAAAAATGATAATAATGACTCCTCTTGTTGTGTCAGAATAACAGGTCAAAGTGCCAAGTTTAGAGAATACAAAAAATATAAATATAACAGTAAATGCAGTTTGCATATAATTAGGCTTCTTTTTTATATTTTTTTGTACCCATCCCAGAGGTGCAATATTGTTTTAAACAAGATGACTGGAAAGAACTGAATTTTTCCTATTTTTATGCCAAATTTGGTGTCAACTAACAAAGTATTTGCAGAGAAAATGTCGATGTTAAAGTTTTCCATGGACACACAGACACGCGGACACACACACACACACACACACACACACACACACACACACAGACAACCGAACACCGGATTAAAACATAGACTCACTTTGTTTACACAAGTGAGTCAAAAAGCATGATCCACCAAACAATAAAAATATCAAGTAAATAATGCTTAGATTAAAAAGAAATAATTCCTTAAAACACACATTTTTAGACACACACATACATGCGTAGGACAGGTGTGTAAGTACATGGTGCCCTGGGCACATCTGGTGTGTACACTGTGTGACAGGTGTGTAAGTACATGGTGTCCTGGGCACATCTGGTGTGTACACATTGTGTAGGACAGGTGTGTGAGTACATGGTGCCCTGGGTACATCTGGTGTGTACACACTGTGTAGGACAGGTGTGTTAGTACATGGTGCCCTGGGCACATCTGGTGTGTACACACTGTGTAGGACAGGTGTGTTAGTACATGGTGCCCTGGGCACATCTGGTGTGTACACATTGTGTAGGACAGGTGTGTTAGTACATGGTGCCCTGGGCACATCTGGTGTGTACACACTGGGTAGGACAGATGTGAATGTACATGTAGTCCAGGACAGATACAAAAATGGTCAAAATGTCTGCAACAAAACCGTTCTTTTCACGATTAAATAGAATAAATCATACTGATCACGCTGATATAAACTTGACCGCTGTAGGTGGGCGGGAACATGATTAGATTTTGATTTTTAATAATTATTTCTCACACATTTGGCCATGAGAGAGCGCCTTACAAAGATCCGCAAGGCATGAGCAAGCCATGGTTACGCAAGCGCGGTATAAGGGGTCGCCAGAGGAAAGCGTTTAGCGCGGTACAGTACTTGTGGCTGACTGCTGCCGTGCTGATGTTGTCCTATACCTCCGTTAGTAGGTCACCGCGGCTGATGACAGATACCGTACAGAAAATAAGAGAACTCTTTGGGGTCAAAAGGAAACAAAATTTTTAATTTCACCTATTATAATATACTAAATTGGTAGAAAACGCAAGTTTGCTTTTATGAATTTTTTAGTTTCTTACCAGTCCTGACATTTCATAAAGAATGAAATCGGTATTATACCGACTGCAAAGGTGAATTTACGAAGGCAGCACGGGATCATTTAGTTCGCAGGAACAATTATGCTGACATTTTACGCAATGCACAACTTGGAAATACTTCATGCTCTGCTTATTAACGTGTAGTATATGAATATCTCAACACGTGTTAACCAGGTTTGTTTCAATGAACATTGTCGGAGCACTGTCCAGACAATTAATTCAGAAAACATGGAAGGCAGATGATGGCAAAATCGACCAATATCATGTCTTGATGTAAAAAGAACGGTATGAAATATATATTTTTCTTTGGAAATGAAGCGGTATTTGCAAATGTGACTCACGAACCCTGGCGCAGTAGACACGTCGGTTTAGCATGGGAAAGAAAATGTATCTGGCTGGAGTATGAAGGTGGCAAAATGAAGTGCATCAGATAGTCATGAAGAGCAAAGACAGCTTGGAAAATGAAAATGGGTCAGTCTCCAGAACTTTGTTGGAAATCGGGGTCTCTCAGTCTGATTCAGTATAAACATGTGTTTACAATGGTTATTCAAATGTTTCACATGTTATCAGGATTGCAATTCATTAGAGAAATGTCTGCAACAATTTTGTGAGAATATGGTTTGTTCTTGTGTCTTAAATGTGTTGAAAATTATTAAAAACATCCAAAAATTCGGCGCCATTTTGTGACATGGCAATGTGTCTAAACATGAAGTGGTCAGAAACAAATAAGTACAAACCTGATTAAAATCCAGTACATACAGACCTGATCTATATTCATTCGTTGTGATAATAAAACATTGATCATCAGTAAAAATGGTACATCAAGTTTGAAATATTACGCAAAAAACCCCGCATGACAGACGTGAACAACCCGTTCCTCTTGACGTATTTTTATTCATTCAAAGGCAAGCACATTCATGAATACACTACACGTTCTTTACTTGCAACAGGTGGTCAACACGTCTACCTTCTGCAGCACATACACTCATTTTCTGAAGAAAAAAAAGTCTATTCAACTATTTAAATGCAATTGACGTCACATATTAATTTTCAGTTCCGCTTTTCTGTCTTACTTCTGTGCATGTAAACGACCCAATAAAAAATATACATGTAAACAAAATTAGAACTGTTTGCACATAAATCATGCGGATTCATCGCGGAAAAGCGTAAATCGGTTTGACAAATACCCTTCAATCATGTGTGTTTGAACGCAGATTCAGAGAATGTGTTGTTTCCGACAGCGTGTGAGATGTACTTATATTACACGGAAATCTCCGATATGTTCATTCGCACCCCGTGGTTGCTATATTAAAAAAGAAAAAAAGAAAAAACAACAACAACAAAACTGTGTATGTTAATTTCGTCGTTGTTATGGTTTGTTTGTACATTTATCTCTGATCCGATTAAGTTTAGACACAATCACTGTTTCTGCCGCATGGCGCGGCGCGGTAATATACGGATACTGGCGTAAGATTTCGAACCAAGTCAAGACATAATGTTCAATTTTGCCATCATCTGCCCTCCATACTTTCCCAGTTTATTGTCTGGACAGAGCGCCGATAATGTTCATTGAAACCGAACCGGGTTAACACATATTTAGATATTTATATTCTACATGTTAATAAGCGGAGCATGGAGTATATCCAAGTTGTGCATTGTGTAAAATATCAACAAAATTGTACTTACGAACTAAATGATCCCGTGCTGCCTTCGTAAAATTCACCTTTGCAATCAGTATAATACTGATTTCATTCTTAATGATATGTCATGAATGGTAGGAAACTGGAAAACATTCATAAAAGCGGATTTGCGTCTTCTACCACTTAAGAAAAAATACATGAAATTGAAAATGTTTGTTTCCTTTTGACCCGAAAGAGCTCTATTCCTAGATTGCTGTTCAGATTCAGTGACCTGCTCACAGATCAGCATCAGTGCGGCAGCAGTCAGTCACATGTACTGTACCGCGCTGAACGCTTTCCTCTGGCGACCCCTTATACAGCGCTTGCGTAACCTTCACCTGTGCTTGCCTTGCCACTCTTTGTAAGGCGCTCTTACACAGGCAGAAGTAATAAAAAAATATTCGATTCTGGACATTAAAAATCAAAATCTACCTATGTTCCCGCCCCCGTATAGTGGCCAACTTTATATCAGTGTGATCAGTATGATTTATTCTATTTTATCGTAAAAAGAACGGTTTTGTTGCAAACATTTTGACCTAACGCAAATTTTAATCTAAATTCCCTGGCCTAATGGTGCCCTGGGCACATCTGGTGTGTAACTGTGTAGGACAGGTGTGTAAGTGCATGATGCCCAGGGCATGTCTGGTGCACACATGACAATGTGACCACTATTCACATTTATCTGAGCCAAACAGAGCATTCTGTGGATGCATTGTTAATCTTACTGTTTGTCTGTGTGAATACATATTGTGTCCCATGTGAGACTCTGAGTGAATATAAGCCTGACACTTTTATGTATCAAAATCAAAACCATCTACATGCTACATGTAATCATGCTGCCATACTTTGTGAAATTAAATTTGCATTCATTGAGACCAGCTAAAGACATTCCACTTATTTCGGAAACAAAAGTGCTTGTGCAGTAATGGTAAATGTGTGCAGCAACAACCACCATTCAGACAAGAGGAAATATATCAGACACACACATGTGGATGGAACAGTTTACACCTGTCCCAAGAAAAATGTTGTCTGGCTGTTACTCTATACTCCTGCAGTGTAGAACAGTTTTCAGTTTGTGAGGACAGAGTGAAATGGTTATTTACACACCAAATTGCTTTCAACTTTCCAAGTAGTTTGCAACCATAACAATTCTGACTGCTCTCAGAATCAAATGATGCATATATATATATATATATATATATATATGTTTATATATATATATATATATATATATATATATGTGTGTGTGTGTGTGTGTGTGTGTGTGTGTGTGTGTGTGTGTTGTTGTTGTTGTTGTTGTTGCAGGAAGAAAGCAATGTTTTTCAGTCCGAATTAATTCATGCCTCTTAGTCTTACTGCTCTAGCATTTCCTTGTTGAAATATTAGTGGCCTTTAAACATGTGTTGATTATACAAATAAAACTACATTAAAAAAATATATATATGGATCCAGGTCCCACAATGCCATGTTTTAAGTCGAGTCTGTAGCATAGGCACCACCACTAAAGGTTTTGTGGGGAAAGATTTTGGGATGGGGGGAAGGGAGGGGGTGGGGGAGGGGGGAGAAAGAGAGAGAAAAATCAGGTCATCCGTCCAGCCTGACTCAAACCACAGACCTTATATCTTGATTGTCACTTCTGAGGTGGTTGTGTGGTCCTCATGGCCACAGCTGAAAAAAAAAATCATTGGCCCTGGACTAGCTAATTACCGTTGATTGACATTTGTTGTATCTTTAAATGATCCAGCTTATAGGTAATTAGCATCAGACCAGTTTAGTTTCCATGGTAACTGGTAAACAACCCATCAGACTGCACACACTGACAGCAGGACTCTTGTTGTCTTTGTTCTGTAGAGGTCTGTTTGGCCATGGTCACTGGATTCTATTGAATTTGAAGTCAGTCCCGTTCATTTTGGGGGGGCTGTGGTATTTCATTGGTGTACTTTGAACATGATATGATTGTGTGTGTGTGTGTGTGTGTGTGTGTGTGTGTGTGTGTGTGTGTGTGTGTGTGTGTGTGTACAAATGTGTATGTGTTACAGTTCACGCTGAGTTATCCACACCCACCCTCACAGTGACCACACCGGCCACAGGCTCTGGGTGGACAGTGAGGGGCAATGTGGACATTACAAGGATCTTCTCGTCAGCTGGACAGTACTCGTGTGTGTGGGAAGTGAAACGTCCAGGTGTAAGTTCTTGTGACAGTAGTCTGTACGTCATGCGGACAGTGCGTGTGGCTGACATATGACAAGGAGCAAACTGGAAAGTGATTTCAGAAATTCACACTCTAGAATTGTCAGGACCCCCCCCCCCCCCCCACACTTCCCCCCGCGCCCCCCCCCCGCCCCGCCTCCCCCACCCCACCCCCACCCCCCAAAAAAAACAAACAGAAGAACAAAATGAAAGAAGAAAAAAGGTGATGATGATCAGTGACGTTACAAGATAACCCCTGCGTACCTTCACAGTATGAACCCAGAGGACCAGGATTCAGTGTCACCATTTAAGATTTAAAAAAAGAATGTTGAATTTGATTAATAATTATTTTTGTCTGTTTTGACAAAAGTGTAACAGTGGGAAGTGGAGGAGATGTCACACTTGTGCTGAATATCCCTGACATCTGCTGACTCTGGGGTGTCTGCCACCTGTATGATGACCACAGCAGGTTGAAATACTGACAGACACTGTTTTGAGCTCATCAGTGAAACAGGTGTTGGCTGTGAAAGAAACTACTCACACTGAATTAGTGAACTACACTGTATACAGTTAAACAAAAACGCACAAAAAACAAAAAACAAACTACTATCTAACACACTGTACCTCTGTCTATTTGTGAATGTGTGTGTGTGTGTGTGTGTGTGTGTGTGTGTGTGTGTGTGTGTGTGTGTGTGTGTGTGTGTGTGTCCATATGTGTTTGAATGTGAGCATGTGTATGTGTGTGGGAAAGTGAGCATGTGTGATACATGAACACTGAGAAACGACATGATAAAACTGCATATATATATCTATTATATTATTTAGGAATTCTTACCCCCCAAAAATCATTACCATGACAGTACTGTAAGTATATATGTAAACTTTATGATGAGATCCTAATTGCATTATTGATTAGTATTAAAAGTAAATCTATGATTAAAACGCAAATGAAATGGTATCAAACTGGGCTGACATGTCTCAGTGCTGTTTATTTCAGAGCGGGTCGTACACACAGATCGTCAACAAAGCCCCCACCATTGATCCCCCTGCCAACACGACTGGTCACTGTGATTTCCCTGACAGAACATTGTCTGCTACTGCTGGTACTTACACCTACAGGGTGACTGTCTCTCCTGGTCAGACCGTGAAGACAGACAGCAGTGTGGTTGTGGGTACGTCTTTAAGCTTTTCAAACACACACACACACAGGCATGCACATTTTTTAAGGTGAACAGCTGAAACCATTTCTACCTCAAATCATTTACAAGTTCTGCGGTTCCATCTGTTTTGATCAGCAGTGTTTTCTTTATAGTGCTCTGGTAGATTATCAATGTGTGTCTGAAATCACATGAAGTTTAATTCAAACCCCAGTTGGCTCTATGTTGTCATTTATAATGGAGTTAGCAAATCAGTCAGGTTTATCATTTCTTGTGTTACTTTTTAAAGATATTAAGTAACACACAAACAGGTGTATGCACACACTTTGTGTCGGCTGGGCTATCAGCAGCATTATTTCATGCACACACACACACGCACGCACGCACGCACGCACGCACGAGCGCGCGCGCACTCACACACAGAGCAACATCACAGCATATCAAACCAGACACACATCCATGCACACAGACACTCACAGTCTCTCTCTTCTCTCAGACGCGCGAGCGCGCGCACCCCCCCCCCTCCACATCCCCCCCACACTCAAACACACACACACACTCTCACACACACACACACACACACACACACACACACACACACACACTCCTACACACACACATGCGCGCGCACACATGCGCGCACGCACACACACACGCGCGCACACATACACATACACACACACACACACTCTCCCCCACATACACACTCCCCCCCCCACACACACACACTCCCCCCTACACCCCACACATGCACACACACACACACACACACACACACACACACACACGCACACACAGACAGACAGACACACACACACACACACACACACACTCTCTCTCTCTTTCTCTCTCACACACACACACACTCCCCCCCCCCCCACACACACACTCCCACACATACACACACGCGCTCCCACACACACACACATGCACACACACACACACACACACTCGCACACACACATTGACACACAGACACAGACACAGACACACACACACACACACACACACATATGGAGCAGCATCACAGCATACCAAACACACACAGATAGCATCACAGTGTACCAAACCAGACACACTTTTTGTCTGTCTGTCTGTCACACACACACACACAAACACACACACACACACACACACAGAAGAAAAATCCACAGGGCAGGAGGTGTGTGTGTATGTATATGAGGTGTACTGCATTGTGTGTGTCAGAGACCCCAGCCACACCCAGCATCAGCTGCAGTCCCACTGGCTACGTGTCGGAGGGCGGAGAACTGACATGTACATGTAGCGGTGACGTGGGTCGGCCAGCAGGACGGTTACAGTTGTTCAGGGAATCCACCAATACCTTCACACACGGCCAGTTCGGTGGCAACACTCTGCAAGAGAAGCTGACAGTCAGCAAAGCTGACAATGGTAAAAAAGTTCGTTGTGACGTCGACTGGATCACAGACATCACTGGAGCAGACTTCACTATTCAAGTGGCATGTAAGATTTTTATTTTATTGTATTTCTTTGTATTGTTTTAATTTGTTTGTGAATAATGAGTCACACACATGAGTGCATCATGCATGCACAGTGCTGCTTAAAGTTCAGCTTGAACTGTTTGATATACATCAAGTTACAGTGTCAAGGAGTGTTAGAGCATGCGGACTGGTCCATATACGCTGCACCACATCTGCTGTTAGAAAAAAAGAGGGGGAAAAAAAAAGAGCAGATGCCCGACCTTCGTATAAACCCAACATGGTGATCAGGTCTTGAGAGTCTGCCCTAGGTTTGTGTAATCAATAGGTTAACATAAAATGAAATGAAATATTTATATTAAGAAAAAAATCAGATAAGTGAATGCATAAGAATGTAGTTCAGTGAAAGTTACGCAGAAGGCAAATTATCAAGGGAAAAAAAACAAACATTAAAAAAAAAGAAAAAAAAAGAAAAAGAAAACACACACACACACACACACACACACACACACACACACACACACACACACACACGAGAACACACATACACGAGCACGCGCGCGCATGCACATTATAAAGGAAAGCTTCTTCATTTTTCCACTGTGAAAAAAATACTAGAATTGAAAGAATGAGGGACATTGTAATAAATAATGAAAACAGACTGATAACCAGACAAGAAATCAAGGAAAGGACTGGTACTTACCACAGAAACACAGTTTGAATATAACACATTATTAAACGGAATATCAGACAAACAATGGATAGAATTTGGAAGGTTATAATGTGCTAAATGATAATATTGAAATAGATTGAAATAGTGACTCAGTCAAATAATGTATTATTTATTACAAGAATGGAAACCTAAATACAAAGCAGCCATACTGAAAAACAAAGTCCACAGATAAACCTCCAAACCATGCACACATTTTTAAAATGCATTAAATAAAAAAAAAGATTGAGAGTGAGTGGGAGAGAATGACAGATACACACACAAAACAAAAAGCAACATACATCAGTGCACTAAAAATATTTTTAAAAAACTAAATATCCCAGAGAAATGTAATCTGTTTTATGATCACTAATGATCACAAAAGAATTTTCAGAGACGTGTACATGTATGTGTGTATGTGTGTGTGTGTGTGTGTGTGTGTGTGTGTGTGTGTGTGTGTGTGTGTGTGTGTGTGATATCTCCCACTCCCATGTTTGTTTTTTCTCAAGCTAATGAAGAAAGTCCAATATGCAGCCCTACAAAACACAGCCAAAAAAGAAAAAAAAAGTTCTGTGGTTTGGTGTGAAGCTGAGGCCTATAAAGAAAAGCCTGCTGATTGACAATTGAAAGTTCAGATTTGATTAACTATATTTTGTGATGATTCCACAAGCAATGAGGTTGCATGAAACTACTGGTCAGTATTGATGGATTATGGAGTAAAATAGTGAACTTGTCATAACCAAAGATACTACAGTACATATAAATTAAATGTTAGCTTTCTGCAAGAATGATAATTATGTTGATCCCTTGTCAGTACATGCTGTCCAATCAGAGACTGCAACAAGAAAATCATGTTTCACAGTTTGTTGAATTACTTACATTTGAAATTTTAGCATTGCAGTTCAGTGACAGAACTGGGAAAGACTTAAGAAAATTGGGTGAAACTGCATGTGCTCATATCATATGAAGGAAATACTGTTGAATTTTAATTTTTTTTAGAAACAAAGGCAGTTTATTTATGAAATGAAATAACAGGAATTGGTTTGACATGTTTTACTAATGTTAAGTAACATTGTCCAATCGGGCAACATCAGGTTGAAGTCAGGACAACATACAGTAATGTGTGTCCAGGAGCTATGACTACCTTAGCATTGACTGTGGCAGGTAATGGTAGATCAGCATTGTCAAATAAACATTACTGTTACATTGCCCCTACCTCTCTCTGTCTCTCTATGTCTCTCTCTGACCATTGTGAGTTACAACCATTGAAGTTATTCATCACAGTGTTTATTTTAATGAACAACTACATTACGTTGCTCCTCTCCCTGTCTGTCACTTGTAATTGAAGTTGTTGATGACTTTGTTTTTATATTAGTTCTTAAAGGTCATCTCATAGTTTTTTCTTTATTCTACAACAAATTTACATGGTGTTATATATATATATATATATATATATATATATATATATATATATATATATATATATATATATATATCTGATTGTGATCATTGAGTCTGACACATTGTCAGAAGACTGTTGATGACAGACAGACACAGAAGCAGCACCACCAACTACTGCTGTCATCACCACTGTCATGTCTGTGTCTACAGATGGCCCTACCCGTGCTGATCTGCCCGACCCTCCAGTGTATGAACTTCACCCCACACAGAGCAATAACCAGCCACTGACCTTGACCTGCAGTGCTGTGGGGGTCAATCCTGGCGCCACCTACAGCTGGAGCAGAAGTCAGTGTGGTAGTACCACAGGGAGCACGTGCAGCTTTGTCCCCACACAGGGAGATAATGGTGGTGACATTTCCTGCACTGCTGTCAACACCATCACCAATGTGAGGAAAACGTCTGACACACGGACACTGAGGATTCACTGTGAGTGGTTTGATGCGTGCTGTCATTCAATCATGTGGAACGTTGTGTGTGTGTGTGTGTGTGTGTGTGTGTGTGTGCGTGTGTGTGTGTGTGTGTGTGTGTGTGTGTGTGTGTGTGATGCGTGCATGCATATGTGTGAGTGTGTGTGTGGGGGTGTGTGAGTGTATGTGTGTGTGTTGATGTAGGTGAAATGTATGTGTAAAAGTTCAGATAAGATGAGAAAAGAATGAATTTATTATCTCAAATTAGATGAATTGGAGTGTGTGTATGGGGCGTTGTGGGGTTAAGTGTGTGTGTGTGGTGACGGTAATTGGTAACCCATTGTCAAGCTGATCAATGTGAGCAACACAGTGTTGTTCTTCTTGTTTTTAATCTTTTATAATGCTCAGTCATGGCATTGTCATCAGTGTGTATGTGTGGTAATGGTGCATTTTCATGAACATCAGCTATTTTCTTTCAGTTGATCAAACATGATTTTTTAAGACCACGCATTATTCATTGTCATCTTCTGTTCAAAGAAAACTATTTCTGACATATTATGACATGATTGAATCTGTGATGTGCTGGCCTGCCTGACACTGAAGGCCTTACTTCCAGTGTGTGTACACAGTGTCAGAAAATGGTGACATTTTCTGTTCACACCATATGTGAACGGTGTTTTAGCCACGGAGTTAATGTGATTTCATAAGTCTCTTTAGTTTACTTCTTTTGTTGAAGATAGTCTTCAGATGAACAAATGCAAGGGGAGACCAGTTTATTGTTATCAGATGAAGTAATGTCACCTTCTCAACCCCCCCCCCTCTCTCTCTCTCTCTCTTTCACACACTCTGTCTTCCCCTTCCCCTCCCCTCTCCATATTGCAGACCCACCCTCGTCACCACCAGTGATCACTGGCTATAGTGGAGGAGTTCTTTATGCCGGAAACGCCCAGAGCATGACTTGCACAGTGCAAGGCGGGAACCCTGCTGTGTCGTCAGTGACCTTCACCTGTGATGGTGGAGGTCAGCAGGTCAATGGGGGCAACAGTACCAGCAAGACCATCCAGGTGACAGCATCACGTGACAACAACGGCAGGCAGTGCACTTGTGGCGCCAACTGGGAAAACAAGAATCCACCATGGTACACACAGACAGCTTCTGTCACTCTTCAGGTGTACTGTGAGTGAAGTCTTTTTTTTTTCTAATGTTTTTATTAATATTAATATTATTATAAAGTTATTAAGGATTATCAAATAATGACATCCCTTTGCTTGATTATAAATAATAATAATAATAATTTAATTACTAATTTACTTACGTTTCTTTTATGACTTCCACTTCAGCTTTACATAAAACATGCATGGGTTGATAATGGTGGTGTTGAATTAATCAGTCAGTCAACCATCAGGACACAGTTAACAGAACAAATGTCTTTGACATTTGTAAGGAAACTTACAGGAAGAATACAGGAATGCAGGCTGGACATATGATGTGTGTGTGAGTGTGTGTGTGTGTGTGTGTGTGTGTGTGTGTGTGTGTGTGTGTGTTTCAGGATTTCCAGTTAAAATATCCAACCTGTCATATATTTTTTGTCAGCTTACTGTGGAACTGGTTACTTTATCTGTGAGACTAGAAGTTTTTTGTTGCAGTCATTTTCTGCTTTTTTTTCCTGTCTTTTCAATAGTGTTGATACTGGTTCTGAACAGTGTTGCTTGGACACTTCCTTTATCTGAGTATCACCAATATCTTAAGTGAATTGTATCAGTTGGGTGTGGAAGCATGTATCATGTTTGCACACGTTTTTGTGTACATGTGTGTGTGTGTTTGTGTTGTGTGTGTGTGTGTGTGTGTGTGTGTGTGTGTGTGTGTGTGTGTGTGTTGTGTGTGTGTGTGTGTGTGTGTGTGTGTGTGTGTGTGTGTGTGTGTGTGTGTATGTTTGTGTGTTGTGTGTGTGTGTGTTCGTTCTTTAGTTTAACGTCTTTTCACTGTAGTTATTAGACGAGGGAAGGAAAATTACTGTGTACGCATACGAGTAAGTGAAAGTTGTGTGTGTGTGTGTGTGTGTGTGTGTGTGTGTGTGTGTGTGTGTGTGTGTGTGTGTGTGTGTGTGTGTGTGTTTCCAGATTTCCAGCTGAAATAACCAACCTGTCTGCTCACTCAATATCCGCATGTTCGCTATAAATTCACTTTTTTGTCAGCATACTGTGGAACTGGTCACTGTATCTGTGAGACTAGAAGTTTTTTTTTTAGCTGCAGTCATTTTCTTCTCTCTTTTTTTTCTTTCTCCAGTAGTGTTGATACTGGTTCTGAACTGTGTTGCTTGTACACCTTCCTTAGCTGAGTATCACCAGTATCTCAGTTTGAGTGAATTTATATCAGTAAAAATGTGTGAACAAGCAGATGTGTGTGTGTGTGGCCAGCAATTACATTTTAAGAAAGGAAAGCACCAGTCTGACAGAGCAAACCCTCCTGGTGTCTTTCAGATGCTCCAGTGACACCAACCATAGAGTACAGGCAGCAGAAGTACCCCTTCCTGGCAGGGGAATCCCCTACCTTATACTGCACCTTACCCAGTGGAGCTGACTCTGGAAATCCACCAGCATCCTTGACCTTTAAAGGTCAGACAGGCAGTGCAGGTCAACGTGAGGTCAGTGTGACCCTGCCAGAGCTGACCAGTGCAGACAACGGACGGCGTGTGATGTGTCAAGCTAACAATGCCTTTACCACGCACAGTAACACTCCAGTCAAACAGTACTGGACCCTAGTGGTATACTGTAAGTCACAGAGTGTTGTGCTGTCTGAACGTGTATTGTTGAGAGAAAACAATGAACAGGGAAAATCTGTTTTTGACTTTGTTACCTGGTAACACAGGACAGACAAGGGGAGAGGGGATAGGAAAATGGGGGTGGGGAAATAGAGCAGAGGGCAAGTGAGGGAGATGGAGAGTGTCACAGATATTTTGTTTTTATTTTATAATTATACTAATACATAGGTCATAGTCAATCTTAAAGGGATGCTAAAGCACATATTTCAGATGTCTTTTAAGTGACATTGATATGATTTCTGACAAAAAATAAAGGAGAGAGGGAGAGAGATGGGGAGGGGGGGGGGGGGTATTGAGAAGCAGAGATAGAGGACGGAAGGGGGAGGATGGGAGATACAGGGGGTGGGGTGGAAAGAAAAAGATCAAGAGACAGGTATTCTCAAACATGGACACACACACACACACACACACACACACACACGCACACACACACAGATCAAATGAGTTCAAGGTAAGCACAGACAAAATAAGATGAATTTGTGTTCCGTATAACCTGCTCTGTATGAAAATAGCCAGGTGGTCACTTGAAAGGCTGACCCATTTGCTATTTTACGGAAAGTCTCTTTGTGTAATAAACCCCAATTTAATTATCTGTTAGTGTATGTGTTTACTGATCAGAGTAAAAGGAAAGAATATAGGAAAAATTAAAGGAAGTTTTTTTTTCTTTGTACGTTGAATATTGAAACAGTGTTATAATTGTTCACACGTTTCTCCCCCTCTCACAGACATCTCACAGACCATCACAGCCCTTCCTGCCAACACCTGCATGATGACGTCACCTGACAGTAACACCTGTCAAGTGAAGGAAGGACAGCGAGTTCACGTCAGTTGTTCTGCTGACAGCAACCCTTCCCCACCAACTGTTACCTGGCAACAGGGCTCAGGTTCCAGTCTTGACTTCACAGCTGATCGTTTCCTGCCACTGACATATGTGTGTGACGCCAGGTCATCCTCCTCTGGTTCTGGTGACCGTCTGCCTCTGAGAAGGAACATCACACTGACGGTGCTGACCATCTGTGAGTTTGGTTGACATGTCTGTCTGTGTGTCATGAAGTAACTAACTGATCATTTGATATACCAGACCTCATCCTGTTAGAACTGACAAGATCCAGACCTGTGTAAACTGAACTGACGTCATGCAACAATTGACCATTTCTATTTGTTAACAGCATTTTTATGCCTCGAGTGATATTTCAAAATCTAATGTACCAGTATTTGATAAGTGAGATCTATTAATAACAGATTCCCCGAGGTTCAAACATGCTCTGATTACAGTCAGTGACTTCAGGAGTGTGCACATTTCTGGTCACCGTCACTTAAGGAGAAGACGACATCATGATCAAAATGTACATAGTAAGAAAACATGTCGGGTATGCCGTTCCTAATTTTCTCAAAAGAACTGGACTTGTTTGGGGTGATTATTGTGTGGATCGCACCTAAAAATGGAACACAGATAATATTTTGACTGGTTGTTTACTCTCAACATGACCAACTGTATTGCTGATCAAACAAATAAATGAGCACATCAAGATCATAGCAACACAACAGGGCTCCTGGTACACACTTCTGCTGGATGTTCAGAAGAGTCCAGGGATGCCTTTAATGTGTGCCAAGTGAACTTTAGGATGAACCTTCCAACATGATCTTGATGCTGTGGTTGAGCAGTCGAGTAAAACAAAATGTGAGGGAAGTGTTTATTTCCCTCGGAAAAACAAGGACGATAAGATAAATGAGTAAGAATCACACGTGAGCAGTGAATGCTGTGCCTCTTGTGTTGCTGTTGTTGCTGCTGCTCCACTTCCTCCTCCTCCTCGTGATCCTCCTCGTGATCCTCCTCCTCATGATCCTCCTCCTCCTCATGATCCTCCTTATGATCCTCCTCCTCCTCATGATCCTCCTCATGATCCTCCTCCTCATGATCCTCCTCCTCATGATCCTCCTCATGATCCTCCTTATGATCCTCCTCCTCCTCCTCCTCATGATCCTCCTCCTCATGATTCTCCTTATGATCCTCCTCCTCCTCCTCATGATCCTCCTCACGATCCTCCTCATGATCCTCCTCCTCCTCCTCATGATCCTCCTCCTCATGATCCTCCTCCTCATAATCCTCCTCCTTCTCCTCATGATCCTCCTCCTCCTCATGATCCTCCTCATGATCCTCCTCCTCATGATCCTCCTTATGATCCTCCTCCTCCTCCTCATGATCCTCCTCACGATCCTCCTCCTCCTCATGATCCTCCTCCTCCTCCTCATGATCCTCCTCCTCATGATCCTCCTCATGATCCTCCTCCTCCTCCTTATGATCCTCCTCCTCCTCCTCATGATTCTCCTCACGATCCTCCTCCTCCTCCTGATCCTCCTCCACCTCATGATCCTCCTCCTCCTCCTCCTCATGATCCTCCTCCTCCTCATGATCCTCCTCATGATCCTTCTCCTCATGATCCTCCTCATGATCCTTCTCCTCATGATCCTCCTCTTGATCCACCTCCTCCTCATGATCCTCCTCCTCTTCTTCTTCCTCCCCCCCCACCTTCTGTCTCCCATGATGTCATATGGACACACACCACAGTGTGTGTATGTGTACAGTGCAGTGCCCCGTGTAACGGTGGTGTGTTTCAGTCCCAGTGAGGTCAGTCCAGCTGACACTCAACACACAGACCATGCTGCTGGAGGTAGCAGAGAGCCAGTCCACTGACGTCATCTTTGAGTGCACTGCTGACTTTGCCAGACCTTCTCCTCACTTGGTCTTGGTACGTGCTGAACTCAACTTTCCTAGGAGAAAGACCTGTTAGACAGACCCATGAAAACTGTGTGGATCAGCAATGGAAGTGTTTGATTCCACAGGTGGGATGTAAATGGGTGCATATAGTTGAAGCTGTTTAACATTGCTACTGAACGTGGTAATGCTGGTTAGAGAGAGAGAGAGAGAGAGAGAGAGAGAGAGAGAGAGAGAGAGAGAGAGTTGAAACTTGAAACTGTTTATCGTCATTGCCTACAAAAAGGTCTTTTGACGAGGTTTGGGGGTTAACATTTGTTTCAATGCCAACTGATCATATATCCCATAATGATCAAATAAATTATCAACACTGAAGATAAATAAAGATTAGCAGCACTCTTACAACACAATAATTATGAAAGAAATGAAACAAACAATCAAACAAGAAACAATAAAACATACATGAAATACTTCGTGTTTTGACCATCCATTCGCACGTTATTTCTTGTAGTTTGTACTTTCCTTTAAGAACAATTCAGCATCAACATCAACCAGAGTTAACTACCTTCAAATTCATTGTTTTAATTATTGAGAGAGAGAGAGAGAGAGAGAGAGAGAGAGAGAGAGAGAGAGAGAGAGAGCACAACTTGTGTATAATCTTATTCATTCAGGTGGGTTTGAAATGAAAAGGAAACCAAATTCAGTGTGGTGATTCAGAGTTTGGCAGGGACGTCTCTTGTTGAAAACGTGTATCTCAAAACTAGTTTGAGCATTGATGACAAGTTTTGAAACTTGCAACCCACTCCTACTCCACCCCCCCCCCCCTCATCCTACACCCCACCCCCTTCAATCTTCACTGTGTCTGTTTTTTGTGTTGTTTTGTTTTGCTTTTGTTTTTCAGTTTACAGAGTTATTTAATCAGATATTCAAGTATGAAAGATGAATAATTTTCATCACACACACACACACATGCACGCACACACACACACGAAAAAGAAAACATACAAGAGAGAGAGAGAGAGAGAGAGAGAGAGAGAGAGAGAGAGAGAGAGAGAGAGAATTCTGTTTTCCTTTGACAGTCTGACGATCAAGGGAGAGAAGTGGCCAGGTTAACGGGCGGGAGCACTGACGTCACAGGACAGCAGTCAGTGCTGACACACACTATGAGAAACGTGCGGTGTGAGAACAGTGCCGTTTACACCTGTACAGCTGATAACGGTGTGGGCAGACCTGTTTACTCCACTGCTACACTCAGAGTTCTGTGTGAGTAGGAATGCTCTCTTCCTTGGTTCTGTGTGTCTGACAACAGACTGTTGTGCAAGTAGGGGTATTTCATCTCTGTGTGTCTGACAACAGACTGTTGTGCAAGTAGGGGTATTTCATCTCTGTGTGTCTGACAACAGACTGCTGTGCAAGTAGGGGTATTTCATCTCTGTGTATCTGACAACAGACTGCTGTGCAAGTAGGGGTATTTCATCTCTGTGTATCTGACAACAGACTGCTGTGCAAGTAGGGGTATTTCATCTCTGTGTGTCTGACAACAAACTGCTGTGCAAGTAGGGGTATTTCATCTCTGTTTTTCTGACGACAGACTACTGTGCAAGTAGGGGTATTTCATCTCTGTGTGTCTGACAACAAACTGCTGTGCAAGTAGGGGTATTTCATCTCTGTGTATCTGACGACAGACTACTGTGCAAGTAGGGGTATTTCATCTCTGTGTGTCTGACAACAGACTACTGTGCAAGTAGGGGTATTTCATCTCTGTGTGTCTGACAACAGACTGCTGTGCAAGTAGGGGTATTTCATCTCTGTGTGTCTGACAACAGACTGCTGTGCAAGTAGGGGTATTACATCTCTGTGTGTCTGACAACAGACTGCTGTGCAAGTAGGGGTATTTCATCTCTGTGTGTCTGACAACAGACTGCTGTGCAAGTAGGGGTATTTCATCTCTGTGTGTCTGACAACAGACTGCTGTGCATGTAGGGGTATTTCATCTCTGTGTGTCTGACGACAGATTACTGTACAAGTAGAGGTATTTCATCTCTGTGTGTCTGACAACAGACTGCTGTGCAAGTAGGGGTATTTCATCTCTGTGTGTCTGACAACAGAGTGTTGTGCAAGTAGGGGTATTTCATCTCTGTGTGTCTGACAGTAGACTGCTGTGCAAGTAGGGGTATTTCATCTTCCTGCAATCTTCACGTGTCGTGTTGGCTGTCATACGGAGAGACGCCATGAGTGGCTTTAAACTTGGGAGATACTTCAGATTTCATGGAGCAGGTACTGCCTGCCTTGAGCTGTAAGCCTCCAGGCAATGAAATGCTGCCTCAATACTCAGTCATCAGTTGTTTGCAAAGAAAAAAGAAATATGTCTTTTATGAAAATACCATGCAGCATCAAACTCTGTCAAATTTTGGCAAATCCTGGTATTGTATCTTTCAGTTTCATACCTCCGTGAAAGTTTGATTTAAAAACATTCAGAAGTGTGTGTGTGTGTATCATTATACCTGCAGCTTTGAACATACAGCTTAGCAGAACATGTTTGTCCTTGTAACGGGACACAGCAGCATCTGCAAGAAGGGTTATTAAACGAAGACTCTGACTGAAGACCATGGCTGGACTGTAATGCTTTTCAGGAATTGGGACTGTCACCATGAGGTAGTTTTATGAATAATGATTCTGTCTTCACACACACACACACACACACACACACACACACACACACACACACACACACACACATCTATCTATCTATCTATCTATCTATCTATATATTATATGGCAACCAGGTGGACTCCGAATCCCGAGTGACAGTTTTGACTTCCAAGAAGACGGAGTTCCAGTGCTGGACGGCAGCAAAGGACAAGGAGAACTTCACTTCCAGATCCTGACCACAGCCACTCCTCACACTGCCAGCTTCCTCTACCTGGGGTCTGACGACACAGGCCCGGGGAGTCAACCCACACCTGGACTCCTCAGGTGAGAAGGATAAAACCGGTGCTGTTCTTTGCTAGGGGGGTGGATGGGATTGAGGGTCTTCAACTTACTTTTCTTTTCCCAGCAATTTCCAGCTTAATCTACACGTCAAAGAAAATAATTCACACACACACACACACACACACACACACACACACACACACACACACACACACACACACACACACACACACACACACAGAGTTAGTTTCATCAGTGCATGTATTTCCAAGGTGTCTGTGTTTCATTGTGTCTCTGTCACCAGTGTCTCCCTGCTTTTGGATTCCAGTGTTTCTGGTTGTCTGTGGGACTGGATTGAGTGTGCAATATGTGTTTCTGATGATCTTTGTGTCTGGATGTCTGTGTTTCTGAGCGTCTTTGTGTATGGTGCGTCTTTGTGTATGGTTATCTGTGTTTTTGATTGTGTGTCTGAATGTCCGTGTTTCTGATTATCTTTGTGTCTGGATGTCTGTGTCTGATTATCTTTGTGTCTGGATGTCTGTGTCTGATTATCTTTGTGTCTGGATGTCTGTGTTTCTGAGCGTCTTTGTGTATGGTTATCTGTGTTTTTGATTGTCTCTGTGTTTGGATGTCTGCATTTCTGATTATCTCTGTGGTTTGATGTCTTTGTTTCTGATAATCTTTGTGTTGGGGTGTATGTGTTTGTTATTATTGTTGTGTTTGGATGTCTTTGTTTCTGATTGTCTCTGTGTTTGGATGTCTTTGTTTCTGATTGTCTCTGTGTTTAGATGTCTGCATTTCTGATAATCTTTGTGTTGGGGTGTATGTGTTTGTTATTATTGTTGTGTTTGGATGTCTTTGTTTCTGATTGTCTCTGTGTTTGGATGTCTGCATTTCTGATAATCTTTGTGTTGGGGTGTATGTGTTTCTGATTGTTGTGTTTGGATGTCTTTGTTTCTGTCTCTGTGTTTGGATGTCTTTGTTTCTGATAATCTTTGTGTTGGGGTGTTTGTGTTTCTTATCATTGCTGTGTTTGGATGTCTTTGTTTCTAATTATCTTTGTGTTTGAATGTCTGTTTATCTGATTCATCTTCTCCCTCATTGAAATCAGCGGCAGCAGGAATGTAGCTGCAGCAGTAGTAGTAGTAGTAGTAGTAGTAGTAGTAGCACTAGCAGTAGCATTCACGGTGGTGGTAGCGATGGCAGGAACAGCAGTAATAGTTTATCAGTTGGTTTACTTGAATTCACACGCAACTTATGATCGTTATCATTACAGTGTCACCTGTAGCCAACCAAGCGTGGCATACAAATCCAGTTGTCTTCTCAGAGCGTCCAACGTGACACAGGACTGGACTGGTCTATACAACGTCACCATGGAAACAGAGAACCAGGCTGTCTTCTTCATCTTCCGTCTTCAGATGCAAAGTGAGAGAGAGAGAGAGAGAGAGAGAGAGAGAGAGAGAGAGAGGTGGAGAAAGAGAGAGAGAGAGGGGTGGAGAGAGAGAGGGGGGTGGGGGGGGGAAGTGGGGGGTGGGGGATGCAGCAATGTTATTGTTTTGGCCATATCACCCGTTACAACTGATAAAGCGTGAACAGTTAGTTATAGTACACTATGGACATGATCAACAATGCCAAACAAATCTTTAGAAACAAAAACAAAACAAAAATCAAGAAAAAAGGAAAAATTTCAACATCGGTTCACATTATAGCAACTACATCTGTGTCATGCATGTCTGACTGCAGTCTGATTACTACATATGTGTAATGCATGTCTCACTGTAGTCTGACTACTACACCTGTATGTAGTCTGACAGCTACACACCTGTCATGCATGGCTGACTGTAGCCTGACTGCTACATATGTGTAATGCATGACTGACTGTAGTTTGACAACTACGTTATGTGTAATGCATGTGTGACTGCAGTCTGACAAATACATATGTGTAATGCATGACTGACTAGTTTGAAAACTACACCTGTGCCATACATGACTGTAGTCTGACTACTACACCTGTGTCATACATGACTGTAGTCTGACTACTACACCTGTGTCATACATGCCTGTAGTCTGACAGCTACACCTGTGTCATACATGACTGTAGTCTGACTACTACACCTGTGTCATACATGACTGTAGTCTGACTACTACACCTGTGTCATACATGACTGTAGTCTGACTACTACACCTGTGTCATACATGCCTGTAGTCTGACTACTACACCTGTGTCATACATGACTGTAGTCTGACTACTACACCTGTGTCATACATGACTGTAGTCTGACAGCTACACCTGTGCCATACATGACTGTAGTCTGACAGCTACACACCTGTGCCATACATGACTGTAGTCTGACTACTACACCTGTGTCATACATGACTGTAGTCTGACTACTACACCTGTGCCATACATGACTGTAGTCTGACAGCTACACCTGTGCCATACATGACTGTAGTCTGACTACTACACCTGTGCCATACATGACTGTAGTCTGACAGCTACACCTGTGTCATACATGCCTGTAGTCTGACTACTACACCTGTGTCATACATGCCTGTAGTCTGACAGCTACACCTGTGTCATACATGCCTGTAGTCTGACAGCTACACACCTGTCATACATGCCTGTAGTCTGACAGCTACACACCTGTCATACATGTCTGTCGCAATCCAGCAGCACCAGGTGGGTGCGAGTTTTTTCTGTCGTCCTTCTGTGTCTTTGTGTTACTTCAATTTTATTTTACTTCTCTTGGTGTCTTGCTTACTCAATTCTCTTTGCTCCCGCTGGACCACAAACGCCAGCATGTCTTTTCCGGTCATTTCTGTATTGAGCGAGGCAGCTGATTTCGTTCCAGGCCCTGCCTGCTGTACTCATCCCTTCTTCCACAGTTCTTCTCTGTGTGCCAAGTGGTCGGTCTCTCTCTCTTTTTCCTGGTGGTGCCCATCTGAAAGCAGCATGCTGGTGTCTGATTTTATACATTCATGGGACGAGGCCCAGCCACCTCCAGTGTCTCTGTTCCACCTCGTAAACGATGCTGTTGATGTTGATGTGTCTGCTCACTTCAATGTTGGTGACATGCTGTTCCAAGTGAACTCTGAGGTTTCGACGGAAACACCATCCTTAGAAGCTTGTAAGCTGGCTACCAGGTTTCTTGTTCGTTCTCCAGGTTTCCGAGTCGTATAAGAGAACTGACAGGACATTTGATTTGTAAATTCTTAGTTTGATGTTGGTCTGCAGTGAAGTTTTGCTGATGTTCTGCAGTCTACTGGGGCCTGAGCTGAGGCACCGATTCTGATGGAGATCTTCTTTTCCATGTGGCTGTCAACTGAAATATTGCTGCTAAGATGATTGATGTCCTGAACTCCCTCTGATCTCCACACAATGTACATTTGTATTGTTTTTTGTGCTCTTGTTCTTCGCTTTCATTACCTTGGTCTTGTCAAAATGGATCTTGAGTCCCACGCTTCTTGCTGTCCAACAGACTGTCTGTCTTGTCTTGAATGTCTTTTTGGGTGTGCAAGAGTAGAGCGATACCATCCGCAAAGTTGCAGTCTTCTAGCCGATCTGTCAGTTGCTACATACGCCCTCTTGGTTGGTCTGCAGTGGCTCTCTTCATCATCGAATCAATCACGAGGAAAAGAACGGACGTAATCACGTATCCCTGCCTGACTCCTGTCTTCACGTGGAACCACTCCCTCTGTTGCCCACCGTGAGGTACACAGCACTGGTTGTTGGCCTACATGTCTTTCAGGATGCTGATGACTTTTCTTGGAAATCCACATGCTCCACAAATCTTCCAGAGCGAGGGGTGGTGGATTATATCAAAGGCTTTTTCGAAGTCAGGATAGTTAATGTTGAGATTAATGTGTTTTATTTTACTTTATTTTGTTGTATTTCAATATATATTATTTCATCTTGTTTTATTGTGTTTCGTGATGTTTTTATTTATCTATTTTCAGGCACATGCAGTTGTGGCCAGACATCAACATGTAACGAAGTCCCGCTGATCGTGGTGGTGGCCATACTGTCAGTCATTGTGGTCGTTCTTCTTGTGTTGAATATCTACCAGTACGTGATGAGATGGAGAAGGCTGCCGGCTACAGGTGTGGTATCATACTCCCCAAGCATAGACATGCACAGACACACAGACACAGACACACACACACAGACACAGACACACACACACACACACACACACAGAGATTGGTTTGGTTGGAGTAGGGTATGGAGGGTTAAGTCAAATGGAAATTTTACGAGAGAGAGAGAGAGAGAGAGAGAGAGAGAGAGAGAGAGAGAGAGAGAGAGAGTACAATGAGTGTAGGGATGTTCTTATGTGTGTGGGCCTTTGTCTTCTTTTTGGTAATGGATTTTTCTCAATTTCTTATTTTTCAGCAGAACAGCCAACAACTCACAAGTCAGTGGATGAGAGGTATGTGCATCTCTGTGTATCACTACAATTCGCAACATTGAGTATGTAATTGAAAATAATTAGACTATTAATCAAATAAATAGTCAATGTTATTATGATACTTATTTCAAGGACATCACAGTTTTACATTAAATGCGCCAAACTATTATTATTACCATTTTACATCTGCAATACATGATAAAAACAACCACCTTTAGTTAGTCAAATGATTGCTTCGTTTTCTTTTTGTGTGTGTTCAGATTTGCATGTATGCATGCGTCCGTGCATGTGCACTTAGCTATACGTGCTTGTGGATGCGGTATCTGTCTGTGCCACTCCCTTTGAGCAATTTGAGCACCCGAGAAATTGAAAACTACATGGTCACTGTTGTAGTCTGACAATATATAATAATACCATAGCCACTGTTGTATGGTTGATAATGTCTGACAGGATGTAAAAGCACCATTATCGTTGTGGTATAGTTACAAACGTCTGACAGGACATTACAAACACCATAGTCACTGTTGTGGTCTGACAGGATATTACAAACACCATAGTCACTGTTGTGGTCTGACAGGATATTACAAACACCATAGTCACTGTTGTGATTTGACAGGATATTACAAACACCATAGTCACTGTTGTGGTCTGACAGGATATTACAAACACCATAGTCACTGTTGTGGTCTGACAGGACATTACAAACACCATAGTCACTGTTGTGGTCTGACAGGACATTACAAACACCATAGTCACTGTTGTGGTCTGACAGGACATTACAAACACCATAGTGACTGTTGTGGTCTGACAGGACATTACAAACACCATAGTCACTGTTGTTGTCTGACAGGGCATTATAAACACCATAGTCACTGTTGTGGTATGACAGGATATTATAAACACCATAGTCACTGTTGTGCTGTGTTACAAAGGTCTGACAGGATATTGCAAGCACCATTGTCACTGTTGTGGTCTGACAGGACATTACAAAAACACCATAGTCACTGTTGTGGTCTGACAGGATACTACAAACACAATAGTCACTGTTATACTGTTAACAAGGTCTGACAGGATATCCTCCCGAAACCTGGAGGGGGTCAGGCTGGTGTTCTCCTGACCCACTCCCGGGAGGGTCACTACCTTGTCGTGGTCGGGAGGCTTAGTGGCCAGTGATCGAGCGAGCTATGTCGGCGGGGGCATCAGTGCTTCTTGGGGTTTGGTGCTCTGATCCCAGGTCTTAATTGACAGCCTACATAGCCATCGTAGCTGTCAGGGCTGAATAAGTGGTGGTTTTGTACTGATGCCCCTGATAGGGCTTCCCATGCCGAACAGGTCGTGAGTGAGGCCCAAACTAAACGTGACCCACTGTCCCTTTCGCTGTTCTCTATTCTTCTTTTTACTGCCTCTTTTCTGTCCTCAGCTCCCCATCAAGCCTTCTTTTCCACATTCTTTTTTTCTCTGCGGCCTTCTTTAGACCCGCCGTGTTTGCCGTGCGGCGCGACCTGTGATGGAGGGGAATGAGATCCTGGGGATTGAGAGAGCACGCTGCTCTCAACACATCCCTTTGGCTCGGACCTCTCCTAAGACAGGCGGCACACATTGGCCCGTGTGTGTCAATCGGCTACCCCTTCGTGGGGCTGGGTCAAGACTGGCAGTTTAGTGGCTGACGAAGGTAACCCCCGTAGTGCTCGGTTCTCTGTCCCCGGGAGCTGGGCATGATCGGGGGGGAACACGTTGGAGCTGGACTGTTGGTCGTATATCCCTCCCGAAACCTGAAAGGGGTCAAGCTGGTGTTCCCTTGACCCTGGCCCCTAAGTTGGACCCCATGGTGGGTGGGTAAGGGAGGGATGAATTCACATTTTTTCAACATGAATTCAAAAAAACTACACCCCCCTAACTCTGGCAAAAGACGACGAGAAGGAACGGACGACTCCGACTTCGACTCGGAGGTCGTCGAGACCTCTGGTTTTTGGCCATCGTGGCTGGTGATGGAGGGCGCTGATGACGACAAGCCCTTGTCGGCTCTCAGCCCCTTCGCTGTCCAGAAGGGCTTTCAGTGTCTGGCAGGATCGCTGAAGTCCATCAAGAGGCTGAGGAGCGGAGCATTTTTAGTTCAGATGGAGTCCAAAAGGCAGACACAGCTCCTTCTCAAGGCGACCACTTTCGTGGATAGGGCGGTGAAGGTTTCCCCTCACAAAGGTCTCAACTGCTCAAAGGGGGTCATCAGATGCCCAGAGTTGAAAGGAGTGTCTGAAGCTGAAATCAAGAGCGAGCTGTCCTCTCAGGGAGTGACCGACATGTACAGGGTGACGGTGAGGAAGGGGTCGGACAGAGTCCCGACCAACACTTTCTTCCTCACCTTCTGCTGCCCGGATGTCCCCAAGGACATTCAGGTCGGATACCTCATGGTCAGTGTAAGCTTGTATGTGCCGTCCCCTCTGAGATGCTTTAAATGTCAGAAATTCGGACACGTCAGGGACCGATGTAAGGAGGAAGAGGCGTGTGGCACCTGTTCGAAGGCGGCGCACCAGGGCGATTGCGTCAGTGCAGCCCGGTGTGCGAACTGCGGAGGTGGCCACCCGTCCTCATCGAAAGACTGCCCCGCCTGGAAAAAAGAGAAACAAATCCAGAAGGTCAAGACCGAAAAAAAGATATCCTTCTTTGAGGCAAAGAAACAGGTGGAGGCCGCGTCGCCTAAGGCGTCGTATGCCTCTGTCGTCAGACCCAGGATGGTGGACGTCGCGGTCCAGACGACGTCCACAGGAACGCAGACGGACGACTTAACCGCCTTGTTAGAACCGTTGGCCTTGGGTGGAGACGCCGTGTCCACCCCTTCCCATCCTGTGCGGCAGTCCTCAGGGGCTGCTGGGCGGGAGAGAAAAGCCTCGGGCGGAGGCACGTTGTCCGCCTCCCGCCCCACCCCACCCCCCGGCACCCCTCGCCCCGCCTCTCGTCTGCCTGGCCCTCGGGCTGGCGGAAGTGGCCGGAAACCCCCCATACCTCCAAAACTCAAGGAGGGGAGGGTTGCGGCCTCGGCGGGATCGGGAGGGGCCGAGGTGGTGGATATTCCGACTCGGTCGGAATCAGAAAAATTTATTTCGAAAAATAAATATTCCATCCTGGCGGACCTTGAGCCACCGCAAGCACAGGAGCAGGGGGTAGCGATGGAATAGGCTGCTGCTTTATTTTTTTTAACCTTTTTTAATGGCAGTGATCCACTGGAACATCCGGGGGTTCCACGCCAATTTTCAGGAACTCCAGCTGCTTTGTCGTGCTTTGAAACCTTCAGTGCTGGCGCTGCAGGAGACTCTGCAAAGAGATGGCAAGGTTTTATCTCTCTCTGGTTTTAACTCCGTTTTTAAACCTGCTCAACCGAAGCAAGAGGGATTGACGAGAGGTGTCGCTCTTTTTATTCACAAGTCCCTTTTATACAGTACAGTTCTTTTAAGCACCCCTTTACAGGCGGTGGCAGTCAGAGTCACGCTTGAGAAAACCATCACTGTCTGCTCTCTCTACCTTCCTCCTTCCGTCCGCGTTCTGAGGCAGGACCTCATGAACCTGGTCGACCAGCTCCCACGTCCGTTTTTACTGTTGGGCGACTTCAATGGACACTCCCCGCTCTGGGGAAGTGAGATGACATCAGCCCGAGGTCTTCTCTTGGAAAACCTTCTTTCAGACATGGACGTGTGCTGTCTTAACGACAAGTCTCCCACTTACCTGCATCTGTCCTCTGGAAAGCTCTCGTATTTAGATCTGTCGGTCTGCGATCCATCGTTGGTCCTGGACTACGAGTGGAAAGTGCACGACGATCTGCACGGGAGTGACCACTTTCCTGTCGTCCTCCGCCCCACAGATGGAGAAGGTGACTCTCTGCCTGACCGCCTGTATTACGACAAAGCAGACTGGAGTTTTTTTACCACCAAGATAAGAGCGGAGCTGCAGGAAGAAACAGTATTGAAAAGCAAGGACCCTGCTGACGCTCTGACTCGGATCGTTTTAGATTGCGCCAAAGCAGCAGTCCCATCGTCTACCTCCAAGCCTCAGGTCCCTAGAACGCCCTGGTTCAACGCGGAATGTCAGGAGGCCCGCAAGTCTCGGAAGAGAGCGCAGCGACGCGTCTTTCGGAGACCGGAGACCGATAGCGTTCGAACCCATCAACAGCTGAGGGCGAAAGCCAGGTATGTTTTTAAAAAGAGCCAGAGGAAGTCATGGAGAGATTTCTGCTCTTCCTTAACCGCCAACACACCCAAGAAGAAAGTGTGGAGGGTTTTAAAAAGAATTAAGGGCAAAAACGTATGCCTGACCTTTCACCATCTTAAACTCTCAGACGCTCAGGTCACAGAGAAGAAAGCAGTTGCCAATTTGCTTGCCTCCACAATAGAACAGAACTCGAGATCTGCTAACAAATCTGCTCGCTTTCTTAAAACCAAAAACCTGTCAGAAAAAAACACCATGTAACTTCTTTTCCGACAGCACAGAGAATTACAACCTTCCTTTCACAATGAACGAACTTAAATCTGCCCTTCAGACCTGTACGGATTCCTGTCCAGGAATGGATGAGGTCCATTACAAACTCCTAAAGCACCTTCCCCAAACCTGTCTGGACACCCTGCTTAAAGTTTATAACCACATCTGGGTCACAGGCTTCTTTCCACCCTCCTGGCGGAAAGCCCTCATAATCCCGCTGCCGAAACCGGGAAAAGACCCCTCGAACCCCTCCAACTACCGCCCAGTTGCACTGACCAGCTGCATCTGCAAACTGATGGAGAAGATGGTCAACGGTAGACTGATGTGGAAACTAGAGACCGACGGCCTTCTGGCGAAAGAACAGTGCGGTTTCCGCAAGCATCGCTCTACCGTTGACCATCTGGTTCGTCTGGAAACCACTGTAAGAAATGCTTTTGTGAACAAACAGCATGTGGTGGCCATATTTTTTTACTTGGAGAAAGCTTACGATACCACGTGGAAGTTTGGTATTCTCTCGGACTTGCACAAGCTCGGCTTCCGAGGACACCTGCCTCAGTTCATCCACAATTTTTTACAAGACAGACAATTCCAGGTGAGAGTCGGCACCACCCTGTCCGACATTCACGAGCAGGAGCTGGGTGTCCCGCAAGGGAGCATCCTGTCGCCGGCTCTTTTCAGCATCAAAATTAATGACATCGTTCAATCCGTTCAGAAAGGATCGGACAGCTCGCTGTTCGTGAATGATTTTGCCTTATATGCAACCGGCAGCACGTACGCCAGCATCCAGCGACGGCTTCAGCTCTGCGTCAACAAAATCCAGTGTTGGGCAGAGGAGAATGGCTTCACGTTTTCATCCTCCAAAACTGAATGCATCCATTTTCATAACTTTCGCCAGTTCTATCCGGACCCCTGAAATCCGTCTGGGAACATCCACCATCCCGGCGGTCAAGGAAGCCAGATTTCTAGGGGTCGTCTTCGATCAGAAGCTGAACTTCCTCAGCCACATTAAACAGCTGAAAGTATCTTGCCAAAAAGCCCTTAAAATCATCCGAGTTGTGGCACACACGAACTGGGGTGCTGATAAGAGAACTCTCTTGCACCTCTACAGAGCCCTGGTCCGGTCCAAACTGGATTATGGAAGTGTGGTATACAGCTCGGCCAGACCGTCCTATCTGAAACTGTTGGACCCTGTACACCACCAAGGGCTCCGTCTCAGCTTAGGTGCTTTCCGCACCACCCCTGTGCACAGCCTGTACACAGAGGCGGGGGAACCGCCTCTTTCCAACCGCAGACTGAAGCTGACCCTGAACTATTATTTGAAATTGTTCTCTGAACCTACAAACCCTGCTTACGATGCTGTATTCAACAACCCTTTCGATAAGAAATTTACAGACAACCCAAACTGCATACCTCCTCTCGGACTCCGCATTCAGCCGTACTTAGAAAAGGCCGATCTGGATGTCGGTGGCATCTCGGATTTCTCTAAGTTCCCTGACAGCCCTCCGTGGACCTTTACAACATCTGAGGTCCGATTCGATCTGGCCTTGTACCGTAAGGACACCACCAGTTCTCTGGCCTACAGAACCTACTTTTCGGAACTGTGCCACAAATTCCCCACTTTTCAAAGCATCTTCACTGACGGTTCCAAGTCAGAGGACGGGGTCGCCGCATCTGCGTTCTGTCCCGCCTTTCCTGACCGGCCCTCAATGGAACACATCCTGTCTGACAGCTCGGTGTACACTGCGGAGCTGACCGCACTGGTTCTGGGGTTAAAAATGGTTCTCTCTTCAAAACAGAAGAGATTCATGATCTTTTCCGACTCCTTGTCAGCCCTGGAGGCGATCGCCTGCAGGAATATCACTCATCCCAAACTGCTGGAATTTTATGAAACGTTTACTCTCGCAACGAAGAAAGGATACGAGGTTATGTTGGCCTGGGTTCCCGGACATGTTGGCATTCGTGGTAACGAAAGGGCGGACCTGCTGGCCAGGAACGCTGTAAAGAAAGAATTATCCAGATCCTTGGTACCCTATACAGACATGAAGCGGAAGGTCAACACGTACGTTAAGGATCTTTGGCAAGAGGAGTGGAGCACCCAGACGGACAACAAGCTCTTCCAGATCCGTCCGGACCTAAAAGAGACCCTCCCTTCGGGGGTGAAGAACAGAAAGGAGTCTGTGCTGTGCAGACTGCGTACGGGGCACACTTTTTTTTACTCATTCTTACTTGTTGAAGGGGGAAGAGGCCCCTCGATGCATTCCCTGTGACGAGCCTCTCACCGTGAAACACGTGCTCCTTGATTGTTGGGATCTGCATGACGTTAGACGCAGACATTACACGGCGGTTTCTTTGAAGACTTTGTTTCGTGATGTCCCTCCGTGGGCGCTGATGGACTTCTTAAAAGAAGTGAACCTTTTTAACCAGATTTGAAGGTTTTAAACTATGGAAGTTTTTTTTTTAACTTTGGAGTGGAAAGTTTGAAGTGATGACTCGTTTTAATTGGTTGTTTTTTTATCCTTGTAGTAGTTATTGACGCGGCGATAGCCTTGAGATGGCCTTAGTGGTCGGCGAGGCTCTAAGCACCATAATTTCATTTCATTTTGACAGGTTATAAACACTATAACCACAGTTGTACTGTTAACAAGGTCTGACAGAATATTATAAACACCATAGCCACTGTTGTACTATTAACAAGGTCTCACTGGATATAAACACTATAGCCACTATTGCACTGTTAACAAGGTCTGGCAGGATATAAACACCATAGCCATTGTTTTACAGTTACTAAGGCCTGACTGGATATTATAAACACCATAGCCACAGTTGTACTGTTAACAAGGTCTGACAGGATATTATAAACACCATAGTCACTGTTGTACTTACAAAGGTGTTACATGATATTTTAGACACCATAGTCACTGTTGTACTGTTAACAAGGTCTGACTGGATATTATAAACACCATAGCCACTGTTGTACTGTGTTACTAAGGTGTTACAAAGGTGTTACATGATATTTTAAACACCATAGTCACTGTTGTACTGTGTTACAAAGGTCTGACAGGACATTATATACATCATAGCCACTGTTGTACTGTGTTACTAAGGTCTAACAGGACATTATATACAACATAGTCACTGTTGTACTGTGTTACTAAGGTGTTACATGATATTTTAAACACCATAGTCACTGTTATACTTACAAAGGTGTTACATGATATTTCAGACACCATAGTCACTGTCGTACTGTGTTACAAAGGTGTGACAGGATATTATAGACACCATAGTCACTGTTGTACTGTTAACAAGGTCTGACAGGATATTACAAACACCATAGTCACTGTTGTACTGTTAACAAGGTCTGACAGGATATTACAAACACCATAGTCACTGTTGTACTGTTAACAAGGTCTGACAGGATATTACAAACACCATAGTCACTGTTGTACTGTTAACAAGGTCTGACAGGATATTACAAACACCATAGTCACTGTTGTACTGTTAACAAGGTCTGACAGGATATTATAAACACCATAGTCACTGTTGTACTGTTAACAAGGTCTGACAGGATATTATAAACACCACAGTCATTGTTGTACTGTTAATTAGGTCTGACAGGATGTTATAAACACCATAGCCACTGTTGTACTGTTAACAAGGTCTGACAGGATATAAAAACACCATAGTCACTGTTGTACTGTTAACAAGGTCTGACAGGATATAAAAACACCATAGCCACTGTTGTACTGTTAACAAGGTCTGACAGGATATAAAAACACCATTATCGTTGTGGTATAGTTACAAAGGTCTGACAGGATATTATGAACACCTCAGCCTCTGTTGTACTGTGTTACAAAGGTATTACATGATATTTTAAACACCATAGTCACTGTTGTACTGTCTTACAAAGGTATTACATGATATTTTAAACACCATAGTCACTGTTGTACTGTTAACAAGGTCTGAGAGGATACCACAAACACCACAGTCACTGTTCTGACAGGATATTACAAACATCATAGTGACTGTTGTGGTCTGACAGGACATCACAAACACCATAGTCACTGTTGTGGTCTGACAGGACATCACAAACACCATAGTCACTGCTGTCGTCTGACAGGACATCACAAACACCTCATGTATTTTCAGGGCTGCCAGAACGGAGACCCCCTTGGCAATGTCACCCATTGCTAGTGGTGTGGCCACAGATGGTAAGCTTTACCAAGGTCACATTTGATTAAAACTATTAACGTCTTTCATGATGAAGGGGAAGAAGCGTTGAAAAATAGCCTTGGTTTAATTTTTAACTTAAAAAAACTCATTTCCACTTGGTGTTGGGAGTGCAGGGGTTAGGGAGTGAGTTTAGAAATGTCTCATTGTTGCACTTGCTGACCGTTTTGTCACTCCCGTGGAGTGCTCCTTGGGCCTGCTACTTGCACCTGGCTGCTGACTGGAGAGAAACATTCTCAATTTAACAAAGAGAAACTCCCCTTAGTGGGGTAAGAACATCTCTTTTGTGAAGAATATACCTTTCAAAAAACCAGCATGAGCAGAAAACTGTTGCGAAACATTTTTTGATAAAAATGGTTGTTTGAACATTGTCTTTAAGTCTACAAGAAGAAAATTACCGTACACGGCCAATGGAGGCCAATATCAAGAAATAATAATCCACATGGGACTCAAGCAAACTTATGACAGTATGTCCCGAGATGAAAAACTAGACACTGCATCACAACCCTGAATGATGCATAATAATATGCTGTTATCGAGTGAATGGTTAATCCAGGCCATGGTGTCTTGTTTTCCATGAAGAAGCATCATAAACCAGTCTTGGTTTAACCTTTAACTTTAAAAACTACATAAGCTTGAAACAAGATGTCATGAATGTTCATGTTAGCATTATTATTACATAAAGGGATTTCAAGGAAATGTTAAGACTATCATTTTATTGAAAGATTTTTTTTCCAGGAAATCATGTATCATCCAATGAGGAATTCAGACTTTTGGGGCTAGTGTCGAGTTTCTAACTTGGGATTTACTGCCAAGAAATTTTTTTTTATTTCCCTGTGGATTATTATTCTTTCTTACTTGCCCCCTTGGGCTGCCTCTGATAGTTTGCACTTGCAGATTTCAAGGAAGTGTTTGACTGTTGTTTCATTAAATGACACGTTTTTGCTACATCTTCCTGCTCCAACAGTGATAGTAATACTTTTAATTGAATTCAACCCACTGTTTCCAAAATGTTAGCCTGTAATGCCAATCACTACTCCAAAGCATTCACTCTTATGAAGAAAACCCCGAAAAAAAAGTGTGTATATGTCGGTTGACAAAGTGTGTAAAGTAATGACACCTACCCAGGCTTCACAGTCAGTGTGTCAGCAAGGTGAATGACTGCTGTTGCAGACACAGGGCCGTACGAAGAAGTGAGGTCTGAGATCAGAGCTGTGTCTGAAGCTCCACACACATCACACACCTCAGGTAATGCTCCTCCTGTTCTTGGCTGAACGAATGAATGGATTGATCAATATTCACTACCCTATCAATTGACTGATCAATTAAACAAATGACTTTTGTTTTTCTTTGCCTTCATCCATAGTTATGTCTTTTTTTCTTCTTGTTTTTTCTCTTTTATACATTCATTTATGTGCTTGTTGGTTACATAGATGCATGCCTTCAAAATATACAAACAAATTATTATGTGCCAACTGTGCAAAATGTTTTGATTTTTGTTGCTGCTTTACAGTCATTATTTTCATACTTGATACAACAAATATTTTTTTCGGATAGGAAATTTGTATGTGTTATTTTTCTCTTCGTATTCTCAATCAACTTTGGTGTTATCTGTTTGTCCCTCTTTACTGCAGGCTTCAGCAAACATATCCACAAGTCTTTGTTGTGTACAGTGTACTGGGCTGTGGGTTATTTCTGTTCTCAAAGTAAATTTAGTTTCGTTTATCATTGCTTTTATTTAATCCCAAATCTTTTACATATCTTTGTGGTCGTAAATTTCAGAAGCGCAAAGCGTTGACCACTTCGCTCTTTGGCTTTTTGCATGATTCTGTTACATTCTTTTCATGGTGTCGTTCTGGGGCTGTATTCAAGAGACCATCCTGCCTGCGGTTAAATGTGTGCCTGGGGGTAATCTGCCTGAGGTAAGGCAAACTGCCAGAGGGTTAGCGATATCCCGTATCAGGAACACAAAAACCAACCTGCAGTTCTACAAACCTGGAGACAATTTACCCTTGCTATCTGCCAAGGGTGACAGCCCACGAAGCAGAGGTAAACATGGCGAATCCTTTTGTTGCAGTGGTTATTTTAAGGAAAACAGGCGTTTTGCAGAGAGACCATGTCTTGAATCCAGCCTCTGATAGTTTGATTTTATCCTTTGTTCGCTTGGCAGTCAAAAATGACATATTGAGACTAGTAGACGTCATTATTTTCCATATGAATTACGTATGTAGCTGTGAAGTGAGTGCACTTGCAGACAATAGATTTGGAATGCCCGAATTTTGCAGATCATCAAAATTGGTTCATTCCAGAGAAATATGTCAATCCGACATATTGGCTGTAAAGCAGGGAGGACAATGTGTCTGAATGTGAAAGTGGCCTCTTGATTTGACAAGCTGCTGACCTTAATCCAAGTTTTGCTACTGAAGCTTTTTTTTCTTTTCTTTTATTGTCACACTGTGGTGTGACTGAAGTAAAAGAGCATGTGCAGAAGGGAATCCCCGGGATGTTTATTTATAGACCACAGGTTAACTGCCTGAGTGCACTTTGTGTGTCATGAATACGAAGATAACCTGGCCTTCAAGGCAAACTGTAACCGCGGGTCTCTACCCTGTCAAGGGTAACTTGTCTTCCTGCAAAATGATTTTTGTCTTGATTACGGCCCCTGTATGTCCTCCTCCCCACTTTGCCAGGTTGGTGATTCCCATCAGCAGTATCCCCTGAGGTGAGTGTGGACGTTCAACATGACTGTAACACGTGGTGTGAGCTGTTCACTGTGTGTGTTGTTCAACATGACTGTAACACGTGGTGTGAGCTGTTCACTGTGTGTTGTTCAACATGACTGTAACACGTGGTGTGAGCTGTTCACTGTGTGTGTTGTTCAACATGACTGTAACACGTGGTGTGAGCTGTTCACTGTGTGTTGTTCAACATGACTGTAACACGTGGTGTGAGCTGTTCACTGTGTGTGTTGTTCCAGACACAGGGCCGTATGAAGAGCTGAAGCCGATTGACATAGGACTGAAGTCTGTGTACAGTGCCATGTCTCCACCTCCACACACCTCGGGTAATTCTCCTCTGTGTGTGTGTGTGTGTGTGTGTGTGTGTGTGTGTGTGTGTGTGTGTGTTTGTACATGCATACATGTGTGTGTGTGTGTGTGTGTGTGTGTGTGTGTGTTCCAGTATGTGTCTGTGTCTGTGCACACGTGAGTGCATGTGCGTGAGTGTGTTTATCGTTGTGAATAATTAATGTTTTGTACAGGCAAGTGTTCCAACACGTTTTCCGATGTCCATGGATACACATGTTGTTTTCACTGTCCCTGTGTGTTTGTTTTTGTCTGTCTTCCCTTCCTCCTACTCTGTCTCTCTGTCTCTGTCTGTCTGTCTGTCTCTCTCTGTCTCTCTGTACTCGTCCATCATTCCTCTCTTTCCCTTTGTTTTACCACTCTCTATCGATCAACCTCCCTTCTGTCTATCTGCCCTGTCTCTCTCTTTTATGTTTCCCTCACCTCTCTCTGTCTCTCCCTCTGTCCATCTTTGTCTGCCTCTCTCACACTGTTTCTCTGACCCAGTCTGTCTCTCTCTGTGTCTTCCTACACACACACACACACACACACACACACACACACACACACACACACACACACACACACACACTTTGTCTCTCTTTATCGCTGTCTCTGTCTGACTGTCTGACAGTCTCTCTCTCCCCCCTCTCTCTCTCTTTCTCTCTCTCTGTCTCCCTCTCTTTCTCTCTCCCTCTCTTAGCATTTTCATTTTGGTTTCCAGGAACGGATGGTGGTTATGAAAATTCCGGTTAACAAACCTGCATCTGCTGCAACAATTGCCCGACTTTGAATGAGGCGTTTCTTCTTCTTCTTCTTCTCTTACGTGTGTGTTCTACACATAATGTGAGTCTGTGTGACAACACATGTTTCGGCTGTCTTTGTATCCCTCTCTCTGTGTGTGTGTGTGTGTGTGTGTGTGTGTGTGTGTGTGTGTGTGTGTGTGTGTGTGTGTGTGTGTGTGTGTGTGTGTGTGTGTGTGTGGTTAACCTGAACACATTTATTTCATTTTGGAAATACTTTGTCAGTGCCAAATTTGGATTGAACACACTGGAAAAAATGTTTCTACTCATACCAATGATATGTTTAAATCTTTCGGATTAAGCTGGATTTCTGGATCTTGAATGTCTTTTCTGTTTTGTCTCTGGATCTACAAGATTTGATTGGGTCATTTCTGGTTCAATGCTGGTACGTTTGTTTCGGGTTTAAAGACGGCGTGATGTTTTATTTCTTGTCGACAGTTTAAAGAAAAGAATCATGACAGAACACACACACTGACACTAACTACACAATCAACGTGTCTTCTGCAAATGGATATTTTCACAAGGGTATGAAATCAGCCACAATAGACTTACTGCCAGTTTCGGTCAAAGGCAGTCATTTTACCTGAAAACACTCTTGTCACTGTCGGAATTGTGCATTCGATTGATAATTTGCGATAATATGTTACCGAATGGAGGCGTAGTAGGCAGCTAAAAGATTTGTGCATAGGTCTCATCACTTACAGCAGTGTGTTCCCAAACGACCATCAACAGTCTCTATCAACAAATCAACATTCTTTGATCCACAATTTATTAAACTCGTATCATACATGCTTGTTCGAAAAAGTTTCCTGGTTTAACTTGAACTGTCATTAATTTGAAAGAAATGTTCGTGCACAATGATAACTGCAGATTCTGACAATGACTAGCCGTTTTTTTTTTTAAGCATTTCTGATCAGAGAGGCAGGTGCTGATTGGTCCTTGAGTCCACAACTCTTCTGATCCACTCTTTCATTTTCCTCTTTTACATCTTATTGTGTGTTCATTGTGTTTTTATTCATGTACATTTCCATTTGTTATCGTAGATTTTGTTAAATGAAGTTGAAGATCTAGTGCATGTATTGAAAAGATAAACTGAATGAATATTTTGATAAAAGCAATGCTTTATGTGTCTAACAGAATGTAGTTTGATTTTTCAGAGTATCATTCTGTTGTTCTTCATGGTCGGATTTGAACTGCACTGGGGTTTGACTTGAAACGTATCTAGTGACAATGTGATAGCACATGACGATGTTAGAACTAATTAATAATTGTTGATTATATTTTCAAGTATTACTATTGGTTGCTCTGTTTCTTTTCTGGTGTCAATAATTCATGATTACTTTGTGATATTCAAACAAATCTGCTCAGAATTTGAACTGCAGTGGAGTTTGACTTGAAACGTATCTAGTGACAATGTGATAGCACATGTTTGAACTATTTTGTAATTGTTGATTATATTTTCAAGTATTACTATAGTTACTCTTCTCTTTTCTTTGTGATATTCAATAAATCTGCTCGGTGCCATAAAATTTATATATTCTGTTGTTCATTATCTGTGTACAAATATTGTCACCGTCAGCATGAACGTAATATTCTACTTTAGTAATGCAGTCACACTGTATTGCGTTGGACTGCATTGTACTGTGCTGTGTTTTTTTCCTGGGGAGAGCACACTACTACAATTCAACTACACCTGATTATTCCCCTTTTCCCTGTCACCATGTTTGTTTTGTTTACTTATCAAAGTACACACATGTCCCAGGGACAGTTATCTTGTTGCCGTGGGTAATTTTACATGCACAAAGAGCGTGCAGCAGCCAGACCACGATCCAAGGTCTAGTGGAGGAGGGAATAGAAATCCTGGTCTGTGAGTGAATCAAACACGGGAGCCTTGCTTTGTTGTCAGATGCTTTATCCACTAGGCCACCACTCTGGTTTTGTTTTTGTGTTTTGTTATTTGACAAGTGTTGAGGAGATCTTGAGCTTCAGTTCATTCTGTATAGTTATACTCACTGAGTCATGCATGCCTTGGATATTTCTTTGATTAAAGCAATGTCATTCCTGGACTGACTGATCATTTATATATACACATACCAGTGTATTATTCTGTATTTGACATCTCGTTTTTTTACCAAACATTTATTTTAAACTTTAATTTGAAGTATAACTTTAAGATAATGTTCTGTTCGATTTTTAATGTAGGTTTTAGTCATAGCCTGACAATTGTTAGAGCACAGCTGAGGATAATGTTGACCAATGCAAAACTTGATCAACACGAACACACATTCACGCGCACAAACACATCAGAACACATATGTGAGTATGTACTCTTCATCCATTGTTATAAGCATGTATCTGAAGAGTAAAAGATGATGAATAAAGTATTTAATGAATCATTGTGTGTGCTTTATGTTGTGAATACATACACTGTGTCAAACTGAACTCTGTTTAACTACAATCAGTTAGTTTTGACACATGCCACAGAAAGACTTTGCTTCCACACACAATATCAGTATAAACATGCATTTCAACTCTGTGTTATTTTCAATACAAACTTTTAAAGCAACCCAGCTGATGTGCATTAAACAAACAAGCCCACCTGTCTAACATTTTAACCAAACATACCACTGCTACGTAATTTGCTGATTTTGGGGTCTACTGTTTTGTAGCAGACAAATATTTACGGCATGGGGCAGATCAAAATGGATGTAATAAAAACGAGAAATGATCTGTCATTTCCAGATGACCACTGTCAAGTTGAAAACACCCCCTTTGCTCAGCATCAAAAGTTCAGTGTCATTTGACCACAGACATACAGGTAACACACACTGAAACAGAAAGATCTCAATCAAGGTATTTGCATACACTTTTCCTTCATGAATTATTTGGACAGTGAAAGAGTAGGCCTCAAACAATAGTGCCTGTGTCAACAACTATCTGTCATCTGACTGCTTGGCTGATCACAAACAACTCAACGACCATACATAACACAAAATGAAATAAAACCCGGAGCAGGAAAACTCAACATGGTACCAGGAAAACTTCATGACACTAAATTCGTTTACCAAACTTAAAACAATATTTGTATATTGTACACACACACACATACACACACACAAACATGCACGTACATGCAAAAACCAACACACACACGTGCGCGCACGCGTGCACACACACACACACATACACACATAGCATTCAAGGACTTCTTGTTTGTGAACAGTGTGTGTGTGTGTGTGTGTGCGTTTCTGTGTCTGTGTGTGTTTGTGTGCGTCTATGTGTATCTGTGTGTGTGTGTGTGTGTGTGTGTGGTTGTGTGCGTCTGTGTGTGTATCTGTGTGTGTGAGTCTGTGTGTGTGTGTGTGTGTGTGTGTGTGTGTGTGTGTGTGTCTGTGTGTGTTTGTGTGCGTCTGTGTGTGTATCTGTGTGTGTGAGTCTCTCTCTCTCTCTTTCTGTGTGTATGT